>NW_011891097.1:6060-7256 GCF_000151845.1 Pteropus vampyrus
TTGTGGGGGGCCCGCGTCCACGTGCACCCTGCCCTGAGACACGTCTGTGCTCGACGAGGTGCCGGGTGGTTCCGTCCCGCTCCAAGTAAACGTGGGCGTGCACGCTTTCCGTCCCGCTCATCTGATTGTCCCCGACGCGTCCTCGTCTGCCCAGCCGTCCTCTCCCCTGGGCTGTGCTGCGGATGGACTTGCCTTTGGGGCCGAGGCCGTTCCCGGGTCATTTGGTGGCAGCTCAGAGAGCGGAGCCTCTTCCCATTCTTGACTGGGATCGCGCACCGGCAGCCAGCTGGCGCTCCTGAGACGGGCCGGGCGTGTCGCGTGTGTGCCCCCCCCACCCCCGGCTGTCGCCCCTCACGTCGTGTGTTCTCTCTCTAGCACGATCCTGGAGGAGGAGAAGGCTCAGCAAGAGGAGCGGATGCGGATGGAGTCCCGAAGACAGGTCGCAGTGTCCTGGGACTCCGGAGGGTCCGACGAGGCACCGCCCAAGGTAGCGAGGGCCCCGGCCTGCCTCAGACCCCTGCCCCACCGGCTGAGGTGGGGGGGCAAGTGCGGGTCATGTGAAAAGCAGTCGCTGTCAAACTCCTCTTTCTCCACTGCTTCTCTGCGGGGACCCTCCTGTGCACTTGTTTTCCTAATTTGCATTTCACCTGTTCTAATCCGAGGGTGACTGGATTCGATACAACCTTAAATTGCTCTTCCTGGTCTCCCTCCCTCCCCCCATCCCCTCCACATTTGCTTTATTTTAAAGTGGGTCAAAGTTCACCTGACCGTGTTCCTTTGGGTTTGGTTTTGTTTTATGGAGAACCTTGTGTGCATTTTCTGCCTCCTTCTGCCTGTGGCCCTGGCCGGGGTGTTGGCGTGGGCCTTCCTGTGCCATGCTCAGGCCTCGCCCGCCCACTCACTGCACATCCTTGACCTTCACTCTTCCGGCCAGGAGGTGGCCCAGCTTTCCCTGCTGCCTGGCTCTGCTGTGCCGGGGACTGGGACGTAGTTGGCCCGTCAACACTCTCCTTAGGTCAGGGGTCCCCAACCCCTAGGCGGTGGACCAACACCGGTCCCTGGCCTGCTGGGAACCGGGCCACACAGCAGGAGGGGAGCGGCGGGCCAGCGAGCGAAGCTTCATCTGTACTTGCAGCCGCTCCCCAGCGCCGGCATCACGGCCTCGGCTCCGCCTCAGATCCTCAGGTGTTAGATTC
>NW_011891097.1:8999-10725 GCF_000151845.1 Pteropus vampyrus
GGATTTTCTTGGTAAAGTTCAAACCAAACAAAGTAAAACTGCCCATCTGTATGCGCAGGAGTTGCTGTTCTGGAAAGTCCAGTGTCTGATAAACTGCAGAGTGTGATGTGTGTCCCGTGTCCGTCAGAGCTGGCTCTGGGTTCCGATCACAGGACTTCGTCGTCGTCGTCCCTGCATGCTGCCGAGAGAGACATCGGGCAGTGGAGCGGGCCCTGCGGATCAGACTGTCTCACGAGCCCGCCCGCCGCCCCAGGCGCCCACCATCCTGGCCATCAGAAGCAGCCTCTCAGATACCGTAGACGCCCATCAGGAGCACTGCCACCCACCGCATGTTTGGGACATGTCAGCTTTTCCTTTCTCTTCCTCCTCACCCGGGAGGATGTCAGCAGGAACCCCCTCAGCTCCGCAGTTTGCTTTGAGAAAACCCAACTGTCTGTCTTTGAGGAGATGGAAGGTCTTTGCTAAATTGTAGCACTAAGTAGCAGGCGACACTCTGGGGGGCTCACATGGAAGCCGTTCTCGTGGGAGAACCTGACAGCCCTGTCCCCACTCGTTCATGGAGAACATGGAGGCACGGGGAGGGGAAGCGCCCTGTCACAAACACTGGCCGTCTGCTGCAGAGCCCGTCCCCGGGACCACCCGGCCAGGTTCCCGTTTGCGGAGAACGCGGAGGGCGACCTCCGCAGTGCGCCCGGGCTCCACGGCTGCGGCTGGCGAAGCGTGGTCTCGTGCTGTTCTTGGCGAATCGTTTGGTTTTTGTCTTGGTGCCGTTGTTGTCATCCTGACGTAGAACCTTACCCGTGTTATCACTTGCTGCCCTTTATTTAAGTCCCCGTAGGATGTCGTCTGGAGACCGTGCCATCCTCTGGTCCACTCCTCTCGTCTTTGCCTTTTTATTTGGTGAATCAAAAGTGCACTTGTCCCAAAGCAGCAGCACAGCACAACATATTCTGGAGTCAGGCGGCTCTGCCGTTCCTGCCGTGCAGCCCATTCTCATTGCCGGACTTGTCTGAGCAATGGCACCGCCCCGTGGAAGAAGGAACATGTGACGGACTCGAAGGACAGGAGGTGTCCTGCAGGCAGAGGGGACAGTGTAGCAAGGCCGGCGACACTCTGGGGGACTCACATGGAAGCCGTTCTCGTGGGAGAACCTGACAGCCCTGTCCCCACTCGTTCATGGAGAACATGGAGGCACGGGGAGGGGAAGCGCCCTGTCACAAACACTGGCCGTCTGCTGCAGAGCCCGTCCCCGGGACCACCCCGCCAGGTTCCCGTTTGCGGAGAACGCGGAGGGCGACCTCCGCAGTGCGCCCGGGCTCCACGGCTGCGGCTGGCGAAGCGTGGTCTCGTGCTGTTCTTGGCGAATCGTTTGGTTTTCGTCTTGGTGCCGTTGTTGTCATCCTGACGTAGAACCTTACCCGTGTTATCACTTGCTGCCCTTTATTTAAGTCCCCGTAGGATGTCGTCTGGAGACCGTGCCATCCTCTGGTCCACTCCTCTCGTCTTTGCCTTTTTATTTGGTGAATCAAAAGTGCACTTGTCCCAAAGCAGCAGCACAGCACAACATATTCTGGAGTCAGGCGGCTCTGCCGTTCCTGCCGTGCAGCCCGTTCTCATTGCCGGACTTGTCTGAGCAATGGCACCGCCCCGTGGAAGAAGGAACATGTGACGGACTCGAAGGACAGGAGGTGTCCTGCAGGCAGAGGGGACAGTGTAGCAAGGCAGA
>NW_011891098.1:0-250 GCF_000151845.1 Pteropus vampyrus
GGGAAAGATCAAGTGTCGCTATAACACGAGGGCGTGAGGCTGTGTGGCCAGTGCCCGAGCCGGTCCTGTCCACAGGGAGCACCAGCCCTTTCTCCACACTCGGCCGCAGGTGGGTACGGCCGCGAGCGGCCAGCAGCCGGCCTGGGCTGGGCGGGGCCGGCTGTCGCTGGCTGGCCTGGGCCAGCCCGGTGCCAGAGGCACATGCCGGGCGCCCGGAGGGCTCAGCCGGGATGCCAGCCCCACGCGTCTC
>NW_011891098.1:300-828 GCF_000151845.1 Pteropus vampyrus
TCGGAGGTGTCGGCTGTTCCCACCCACTCGGGCCTCGGTTTCCCTAATCCGAAGGGCAGGGCCGTGGGAGCGTCTGGCCTCCCGGGCGAGCACAGTGTGCGGTTGTTGGTGCCACTGGAGTCCTGACGAAGCAGAGCCGGGCTCCGTGGGCCCACGCCGAGCCTGGCCCGGGGACAGAGGCCTGCAGGGTCCGCACCCCCAAACGGGCACTCCGGGTTGACTGAGGGGCGGCCCCCAGCCACGGGGCAGCGGCCGCCGCGGTCAGACCGACCCCTCTCGCCCACGCACTCTGAGGACCCCAGTGGCGTTTACCCCGAGGACCACGTCTGGCCACTACACATGGCTCGGACGTGACGGGGGCCTGGCCGCGGCCTCGGTCCACTCCACGGAGGTCTCCAGGCCACTTCCTCTGACGGGGAAGCGTGTGGGCTCGGCGCAGCCTGCGTGTGCAAAGCCCCTTCCCGGACGAAGTAAAGCCCCACGGTCGCCCTGCAGCAGGGAGGCAGATGGGCTGGGGGACTTGAGGCC
>NW_011891098.1:3000-3337 GCF_000151845.1 Pteropus vampyrus
TCCAGGCTCAGCAATTAACCACCACACTAACCTCCCGTCCCTTTAATGGACCACGAGCAAACACTCATCGGTCACTCATTAACCCTGCACCTCGCGTCCATGGTGTGTGCCCTGGGGTCAGCCGTCAAGGCTTGCTCACGTCGAAGTCAGGGCCTGGGCGTGCAGGCCTTCCTGCCCCTGTCCCTGTCCCCGTGTCCCTCCGTCCCCCCTCCCCATCGCCCGGGGCCCTCCCCTTCCTCACACAGCATGTAACCGTCAGGCGTGACCAGCAGCCCCCTCCCCCCAGGCCCGCCTGGCGCCTGTGGGAACCTCCGCCGTGCCCAGGCAGGCACACCTG
>NW_011891098.1:3387-4109 GCF_000151845.1 Pteropus vampyrus
TCCAGGCTCAGCAATTAACCACCACACTAACCTCCCGTCCCTTTAATGGACCACGAGCAAACACTCATCGGTCACTCATTAACCCTGCACCTCGCATCCATGGTGTGTGCCCTGGGGTCAGCCGTCAAGGCTTGCTCACGTCGAAGTCAGGGCCTGGGCGTGCAGGCCTTCCTGCCCCTGTCCCCGTCCCCGTGCCTGTGCCCCTGTCCCCGCGTCCCTGTCCCCGTGTCCCTGTCCCTGTCCCTGTGCCTGTGTCCCTGTCCCCGCGTCCCTGTGCCTGTGTCCCTGTCCCTGTCCCCGTGTCCCTCCATCCCCCCTCCCCATCGCCTGGGGCCCTCCCCTTCCTCACGCAGCATGTAACCGTCAGGCGTGACCAGCAGCCCCCTCCCCCCAGGCCCGCCTGGCGCCTGTGGGAACCTCCGCCGTGCCCAGGCAGGCACACCTGGGAGCCATGCAGGGAGGCGGTTCCCAGGCTCGGGGGGTTCCCAGGCCCTCCCCGAGCCCTGGCGCCCGCTCAGCCTGGGGTGCGTTCACGTGCCTCGCCGAGCAGGCTCCCCTGTGAGGCCTTCGGGGCGCTGTGTTTTGAAAATATTTTGAAAACACTTGGCTCCCCTAACAACACGAGCAAAACATTTCTTTTTTCTGCTGAAAAGGTGGAAAGACTCTTTCTGAGCAGGAAACGTGGTCCCGGGAGCTTCCCCTTTCCCGGGGAAGGCAGTGCG
>NW_011891099.1:0-3007 GCF_000151845.1 Pteropus vampyrus
TGCGGAGCTGCACCCCGTCCCACGGGCTGGCTGTTCCCACAGCGCCCACTCAAGCCTCTCTGAGAGGAGAGCGCCCTGGACGCCTCCCCACGCTGTCCGGCCGGCCTCTACCCATTCCCTTTCTCCCCTGCATCACCCCACGTCCGTGCGCACAGACATCTCATTATGGGCGCGAGGGCTTTCGCGAGGGCTGGGATTAGATGCGCTCTCTTTCCCTCTCCTGGTGGGAGAGTCGATTATGCATCTGAGTCTATTAATCTTATAAACAGTTATGGAGCTGAAGAGGCTGAATCGAACAGCTGAGGCTTTAAGGAAGTTAGAGTACCACAGCCGTTATTCTAATGAAGTTCCGTGATGTACAGTCATGTCTCTGGGTGACCAGGCACAATTCTTTAGGTCTGAGAAATTGTAAATGACGTGTAAGGTGTTTTTTATGTATACGAAGTAGCCTCTCAAAAGCGTGGGCCCACGACCAACCAGGGAGCGCCGATTCTTAGCCTGATTGGCAGGTCTTCGGCCTTCGCCCCTAAGCTGGCAAACCCTGGGGCCAGCAGGCCCCTCCTCCTCCTCCGTCCTGTCCTCGTGGGGGGCAGGGGAAGAAGCGACCAGCACGAGGAGGAGGGGTGCACTGCGTCCTCTTCCGTCTGTTTGTCTGTCTCTTAAACTTGGTTCGGTAACATAAAAAAGGGAATTTATCTTTCTCCCCAGCTGCAACAAACAGATGCCAGGGACCCAAGACCTTGCCTAGTCAATAAAGGATAAGTTATAAAATCTATAAAACTGCTGAAAGACATCAGAATTTCAGCAAATTCCCGGTTTTTTTTTGTTTTTTTTTTTTTTTCTTCAGATCGCTCCTTTTGATCAACTATGGGAAGAGGGGGGAAGCCAGTCGTGCGTAAATTCCATCTGTCACTCTAGCACGGTACGAATGGGGCTGGACGAGGGACAGCGAAGGCAGCGAAGCCCGAGCACTGACACTGACCACGTGGAAATGGAGAACGGCACCGGCCACGCGGATGAGGCTGTCACGATCCGTCAGCGTTTCACTTTTGTTAAGATCTTGGCGGCGATGGGTTCTTTAGGTTTCAATGCGCATCTTCAGAGTAATTCTGTGAGCTATTTAAACGATGCTCCCTTCTTACAGCTCTACATAATTTGATTATACGAACCCTCCTCCAATACTTGGGTATGCAAATGCAGCATCGAAATGATTTTTCCCATATTCTGATGGAACTCGAGGTTCGCTGCAGTGATAAAAAGTGACACAGACTGCAGCAGGGTGTCAGAAACCCACCCATCTGGGGTGCTCAGGCCATTCTGATTTCAAAAGGCCACTTTTTCAGAATCACGCTTAAGAGCAAAACTGTGGAAACTGAAGACAGGGCAGTGATCGGGGCTTGGGACCAAACTGCCTTGGCTAGAATCTCGGGGCCACGAGGATGCTGAATGGGCGAATTCCCGCCTGTAAAATGGGAGGAAGAAGACAGAGCTCACAGACAGGTTATAAAGTTAGCAATTAGGGTGAAACACCTGGCAGCATACAGAAAAGACACTCATGGCAGCAGCGCTATATCATCACTCTAATATTACCACGATTCCCACAACTATTAATAAAATCTGGGTCATTCGCTTGGCAGTTATTTTTCAAGCAAATGTCTAGTGATGCGGAGATTATGTCGATGGCTGAGTTTCGCGGGCGACCGTAGATGGCAGAGTCGCGGTGATGCTGTCCCGAGAGTCATCGCCAGAAAGTAGCCGCCTAGAATGGCCGATCGTCCCTTCCATCAACATCCCTTCAGCTCCTTCTGCGGATTGGATACGGTGCTGAGTGCTCAGGATCGCAGAATATGGATTTGGAGGCGTAAAGCCTCAACCTCTAGGAGCGCAAGTCTCATCGTGGGGTTGGGGGACGACAAACAAACACACGCACTGCCACAGAAGAAGCGCCAAAGCGGGTGCGAATCCGTAAGGCGTAGGAACCCACGGAGAGAGGACTCCATGTCCTTTTCCAGGGCGGCTGCGGACGGCTCTGCGGCTGAGATGCTATTTGAGCAGAGGCATGAAAAAGGAGTAGCTTGCTAGACAGACCAGTGTCCAGGAGCCCATTCTCCTTAAAAAAAGAAAAAGAAAAAAGTGGTTATGGATGCACCAGATGCTATTTTGCTCCCCAGGGGATACTTGGCAACGTCCGCGGACATTTTTGCTCGTCAGGACTTGGGGGTGCCGCGGGCCTCTAGCAGAATATGCTGCTACAATGTACGGACAGCCCCGCACAGTAAGGAAGCATCCAGCCCTAGATGCCCATGGCATCCAGGGTGAGCACATGGAAGGCGGAAGAGCGCACGGGGTGTCAAATGCCAGGGGATTCGGCGTCACCTCGCGCCCCTAATGTAGAGAGTGAGGAGTCTGGATGTGAGGGGCGGGTCGAGTCGTGAAGTGACCTTGCGAGCCATCATGAGCTAAGCTTTGGTCCTGCCTCCATGCCCCTGGGCTTCCCCGGAAATGCCCCAGTGTCGCAGGAAACCAAACTCAGTACCCGCACGAGGCAGCAATAGCCGACGAGGCCCGAAGTGTCTGTATCATCCTAAAAGGTCAAGTAAATTCTGCTTCTTTTTTCATAATTAACATAAATAGATAAGGTGGCCTTTTCCTCCCAGAAGTTTGAAATCAGTACTTGAGGAGGACCAGCCCTTCTGTGTAGTCCAGGGGGAGAAGCTTGAGCGAGCAGGGCAAGTCCTGAAGAATTTTTGAACGAGAGGAGGACGTGGGCAAATGTGTGGCTCTGAGTCCTTCTGTCACCCAGAGCGGCAGAGCGGGCCCGTTTAACAGGGCAGACCAAACCCACAACCCCAAAGGACAGATTCACGATGTGATGCCACCGAGCTCCAAAGCCGCGGCTGACTTTGGACCGTCCACCTGTGGCAGAGAAGCAGTGTCCATTAGTAGAAAGAACACTGGACCGAGACACCAGGAGCTCCTGAAGGCTCCAGCTCTGCCGCTCATCAGC
>NW_011891099.1:5060-14016 GCF_000151845.1 Pteropus vampyrus
TTAACTGTTCATTACGTACCAAGAAAAAGTTTAAGTAAAAGAAAATTGATGAGCATTAAATCTGATGTAACAGGAAAGGTGCCTGCACCCCACGTTCCATGATGAGGATCCCCAGTCTGCTACCTACCACGGGGCGTGAGTTGAAGCAGCCCCTCCTCCTCCATAGACATGGCCATGTCCTAACCCCTAAACCTGTGAACACGACCTGATTTTTAAAAAAAGGTCTTTGCAGATGCAGTTAAATTACATATCTTAAGATGGGACCATCCTGGATTACTGGGGTGGGGCCCAAATCCAAGGACGGATGTCCTTACGAGAGACAGGGAGAGGAGAGGGAGGGAGGAGAGGGGAGGGGACAGAGAATGGAGCGATGCAGCCACCGCCCGCCGGGAAGGCCTGCAGCCCCCGGAGACTGGGGGAGGCCAGGAACAGAACCTGCGCTAGAGCCTCTGAAGGGGACACAGCCCTGCTGACACCATGACTTTGACCTTCTGCCCTCCGGAACCGTGAGAGACTAGATTTCTGTTGTTTAAACCACCAAGCTGTGGTGTTTGTAACAGCAGTGCCTTGAGAGCCTGTGCTGTAAGGGACTCTGGCCTGCTGGCCGGCCCTCTGATTCTGGGTGCCCCCAAAGTGTGGGCTTGGTCTGGGCAGCCCTGGCCGTTCCACCGGTGTCCTCATGCTCACCCGGCACACAGATGGCGCTGCCCCCTCCTCCCCCGCAGCTTCCAGGGGGAGGAGTCTCCTGACTGGCACAGGGTGTCTTCGGTCCACCGCCTTCTCCGACATTCTGGAGTTGCCAGTGGTGTCCATAGATGTCCTTGGTCACTGTCACGATCCATGTGAGTTTCAGCAAAAAAAAAAAAAAAAAAATTGGTCCAAAAAAAAAAAAACCCCCCAACCAAAAACAAAGTCCAGGACCAGGAGCGATGCCGTTAGGCCCTCGGAACCGAGGCGGGCGGGCACGCGGCCATTTACCAAGTACGTTTCGGTCTCTTCATTTGCTTCTCGTGGCCCAGCTTTCCTTGCCCCTGTCACACAGTGGCCGCCCCACCGCCGACCCCCCGCCCCGGCCACAAAGCATCAGTTCCAACTTCCTGGCTGGCTTCACCCCTGTCTAAGCAAGCAGCAGAGAGCCGGCACCTCCACATTCTAACTCCTGGGGGAGAGAAAGGGATTAGGAGAGACCCTGGCTGAGACCGAACGGGCAGAATGACACGGGACAAGCATGGCCGATGGGGTCCTTGGTGGGGCGTGGCAGGGTTCTCAGAGAGGGGTCTGTGCGTGTGTTCGACACGGCAAAGCAACAGGACAGGGCTGGCCAGCGACGGCCCCTTCTCCAGCAGAAGGGACGGCCTCAATAAGGGGCCGCATCCAGGGCGTCTTGTGCGGGACCTCTGTGTACCCAGAGCTGACCGCGTGCTCTCCCACCGTCTCGCACCGTGCGGCTCTCCCCCTCCACCCCCCGTCCTTCCAGCCGCCCCCTACCGGGTCGACACACAAAATTCACTGCTAGTGAAATGACCCTGGGTCGGCTTGTCGCCGCCGGCCCTGTGTGCTTCCAGCCGCCCACAGGTCGCATCTTTCAGGAAGAGTCTCCACCGCCCGTGCCATCTCATGCCCTCCCTCGTCCCCCCCCCCACCCCGTGTCCCTTCAGACACAGGTACGGCTGGGGACGCGCTTTCCCACCCCTCCACGTGCGCACGGAGGCTTCTGCCCCCGCTGACCAGGGGTGGCCGACGCGGACATGGCTCGATTTCTGGGGACCTTTAAGAATAGAGCAGTCTGGCTCTGTGTAGGGCGAGTGTGCGTCGCTAAACACGCAGAAATTGAAATCCAAGTTTCCGAGGAAGCGGGAGAGGCAGAAGCAGCGAGCGGGGGAAATGGGAACGTTGTGCCGGCGACGGCTCAGGAGGGACTTCTGACGTCCCTCGCTGTGCCCAGGGCTGGCTTCACGGCCGGCTGCACAGGCATCATGGGATTTCCAAGTGTCTCCCAGGCAGAGGGCAGGGCACCCTGTGAAGTCTGCAAATGAATAACGATGAACCCCGGGCTTAGTCCTGGTTGGATCAGGATAAATAACATTAAAATTCGGAAATTTGTTTTAAATGGGTTGTTAATTGCTGTTGAGCTTTAAATATTTGAGTTTATTAATTTCTCCCTCACCCCCTGAATTATATCTCAGCAACATTCCCCTGTTATTAGGCTATTAAATCACACATATCAAAAAAAGAAGCATTTATTTATATCTTTAGAGACATGTACATCTAATTAAGATAGTGTTACTGTGCATATTTTATGTTAGGCAGACTCTGCCTGTGATTTCTGTCTCATCAGCCCTGACGGGCCTTAATAAGCGTTTAGAAGACCCGACTTGAGCTGGATGAGAGACCCTGTATCCTTTTGAGCCGTGAGAGAAGCAGCTGTTCCTCGACATTGTAAAGCCCCCTCCAGAAAACAACAGGTTTGAAAATCGGCCGCATTGCCAGAATGCCTCTGTGCTGGTAAAAATAATACCACCAGCCAGCACCGAGGGAGCGAGCATCTACCACTTGCCACACGCTCTTCATGAATATTCATAATCTCATGGAACCTTCACAACAACCCTGTGGGTTGTGGATATTTTTACCCCCATTTTACAGAAAAGCAAAACAGAGCCTCGAAGCGATGAAGTCGTTTGCCGTAGAGGCGGAGGCAGGAGTGCAGCTCAAGCCTGCCTGACGGGAGCCAGTGCCTCTCCCACATCGCCTCCCTTCGCTGCCAAGAGTTAGTCCATTCTAGAACATTCTTAACCAAGGTGGTATCAACCCTGCCCCCTGCAAGGGGATGAAAATTAGTTCTTGGAAGCAAGAGAAAAACATCACAACTTGTATGAATAAAGCACAGATACGCATACAGTACAGAGATAAACAGATAAACCGCAGACCTGCGGTGCTGAGGCTCAGGCGAGAGGCTGAGCAGGAAAAGGGTCTGAAACGGCACCTTCGGGAGATGCCGGCGAAAAGCGCGGAGCGCCGCCTTAGAGCGACGCAGTCGTAGGATGCCCACAGCGCTCGCTCCACCTCGGGCCTCGCCAGGCTGCATCCCGGCCACCGCGGCTGCTTGACAGCTGGGTTCGGTGGCGCACTGGCTGGCAACACGCCCACCGCAGCCGTTAGGGGACAGCGCCGGGGCTGCAGATGCCGTTTGTGATGGTTCTTATCGGATGAGCTTTTGACAAAAGACAACGAGTTCGCCTTTCTAAATGGCCATCGAGATCTTCGTGCGAAACCATCCCAAACCGTGGAGATGATCAGCCGCTGTTTCTGTCTGTTAGTGTGCTGGGGCTCCGTCAACCCGAAAGTCTCGATTCCTTTCTCTGTAATGCTGCACGGGAGCACGCTAGAGGATGCGTTTGGGTTAGACCAGAAAATCTCAGGGCTGAGTCACAGTCTTATCCCTTCCAGTCCATCCGTCCTTGGGCGAGACAACTTCATCTCAAGGAGTCTGTGTTTTCTCATCGGTAAACCCAGATTCTTACTGCATGTCAAGCATTTCGCCCATATTGTACCCTAGACTCCCACTGTCCAATATGGCAGCCATGAGTTACATGTGACTATTAAGAATTAAATTCATCAAAATTAGGTAAAATTTAGTGGTTAGCTCTTCAGCCGCACTAGCCACATCTCAAGTGCTCAGGAGCCACACGAGGTGACCAACTGGACAACAGATAACAGACATCTCTGTCATCACAGGCAATTCCGCTGGACAGCCCTGTTCCGCAGATGGTAACACCGAGGAGCGAGGGACCTTGCCAGCAACCGGGCGGTGACTTTTCATTTGACAAATTTTCAACAAGAACCAACATCGTGCAGGCCCTGTTCTAAACCCAAGAGATGACGTGTAATCGATCCCAAGGAAGTGTTGCTGTTATTTTTACCAAAGCTCTCTGTGATTTCCTGAGGAATGAGCAAGGGAGTGCTTAAGAATATGAGTGTGATGTCAGCGACATGGCCTTACGTCCGAGCTCAGTGCCACGGGCAAGACTCGGTTTCCTCATCTATAAAATGGTTATAAACTTAACAAGGTTTTTCAAAGATCGACTGGGGAATGGATATAAAGGGTTTCACACAAGGTCTGGTATAGCAGGTGCTCAATAAATTATTGCTCTTCTAATTAAGACATCAGGCGGTTCCCCTCATTGCTAGTTTGATCTGATAACAGGATATTTCCCCTGCTGTCTGGGGTTTATTGGTTTGCTAGTAAGGCTCTATCTCGGGATAGTCCCAGAGGTCACTTGAGAAAATAATATGAGAGCCCTGCTTAAAGGGCCATAGGAATCTGTTCTTTAATCACTGATGAGAATTCATCACTCACATAATAATCTTAACATCCTCGTTGGTATGGGTCGCTGTAATTATAGAACGTCGGCGCTCAATGAGAAGTTAGAGAAAATGTCATTGAATTCACCTGGGGTAAAGGTAGCACAGGCGAAACCCAGGGAGAAGCGGACGTGCCCAGAGTCACACGGCTGCTTAGCGGCGGAACATGGATGAGAACGGGGACTCTGATGTCAGACACGGTGGCATGCTCGGCGTTCAGCACGCCTCCTGGGCTCGCTATCTCTTTGGCAGCCGCTCCGCTTCTGAAAATAAAATTCCCATAAGCCCTTGACCGCCCGGCAGGCGAACACGTCTTCCTCATCTCTGGATGCCGAAGCGGGTGTCACATCAGAATACGGGGCACCCGGAGCCCCCCATGCCCTCGGTACCCCAGCACCACCCCCACAGCAGCACGATGGCCGGAGGCCACGGGTGTTTTAGGTGCTGTCACTGCCTCATCTCCTCAGGACAAGTCTGGGAGGGGCCACTTTCCCCCTCAGCCCTTATTTTATCCCAAGAGTGCCACGTGTCACCTAAAAGAAGACATGCCGCAGTCAGCCCTCTGTTCTCGTCACTGGATAGAAAAGAATCTTGTGCTTTCAACAAAATTCTGATAGAAAGAGAATTCACGTTAGGAGAAACGCACATATAGATCTTGGATACGAAGGAGACCACAGTTTTGCCACTGGAAGCTGCCTCGTAGGGTATTGTCTTTCAAGCTGGATATTGACAAACAAAAGGCTAAGCAAGAACTTTCCTGCGCAAGAGGTTCTGAAAAAAAAAATTGCTTCAGGCAGGAAATCTTGGGATGATGTCCTTGCCTTAGCTTACTTTTTATTAAGTACAGTAAACAGAGCCTCAGGCAGGTGCCTGATAGGGAGATGCTCCTGTTCCATTGTTTCCAGGTTGCCCAGCAAGAATTTGCCTGCCAGGTGTGTTCTGTTCTCCTCAACTACCTGTAAATCACACATTCTCACTTCCGAAATCTAAGACCCCTCCTCCTCCTTTCCTCCTTTGTTCAAAATGTCATATATGCCCCATGTTGCCTCCCTGTCTTTGGAATTTTCATGCTTATATGAAGTCCCCATGCGCTCGTATGAAAATCTTATTTTCTCCTATTAATCTGTCTCTGTTAATTTGATTATTAGCCCAGCTAGAAGAACTTAGAAGGTGGGAGGAACAGTATTAATTTTTTTTTTTTTAGCCCTCACAGATACAAAGAATGGAATATTGTCCTTGGCAGGGTTTGAACTTTCCTACCAGATAAAATGACATTTTACAGAAGTGATCAGTTTCAGGAGATGGGCAGTGAGGTTGTGCATAAAGGATTTTCAATAAAAAGGCCTTTTTCTTTTCTTGTCCTCCAGAGCCCCCAAAATGTTAATATTCCCATTAGAAAGCCCAGAGAATGAAAATTACAGCCCACTCTGGATTATTCGTGGGTATCGAATGCTTCCGTCTCCACTGCGAAAGCGGGTTTCCATCCAGGTACACAGTTCAAGCAGTTAGGGGGGTGGGCCCCTTCTCTCCCCCCCTCTGTCCCCTCTGGCAGTGGGGCGGGGGAGGAACAAAGAGCTGAAAAGAGAGAGACCCTTCCCCCTGAACTCGCGGTCGGTCGAGCGGGTGTATCAGCATCTCAAACCCCAAAGGCATAGAAAGACTAACTCGTTCACCAAACATTGGAATTACTGATGTGTGCAAACTTCGGGTAGCTAGCTATATGCATTTAATTTTTTTCTGTCAGAAATGTTTTTTAAAGAGTTAAACACTTTGGTGTCTGAGTAATGGGACCAACCAAGTTCTGCCTCTGTACGAGACAAGCACATCCTCACGGATCGACCGCCTTGCATGAGTGAGTCCATCGCGCCGGACTTAAACAAATTTTTAAGGAGCGAGGTTCGTTTTCATGGCATGATTGAGTTGTTAACAGAAAGCCTGGCCTTGCAGTTGGATGTGGATGTAGACCATCCTAAGTGCTCACATTTCCTCTGGGATCTCATGGCACTGGGGGCGAAACTGTCCCCACAGGAAGAACAGGGAAGAGGAGGAAGTGTATGGATAGTTAGATAAACTGTGGAAACTGTCACAGAACAGAATCCGGTCCCCGCCCCCTCTCCCCCCTCCCCCCCGCACCCACACGCGCGCATGCGCACAGGCACAGGCGCCGAGCAAGCGAGCATCACACATTCCTCCTGTGACCTGCCCCAGCCTTGGGCTGTGTCGCTGCCCGGGGCACCTTTCCGTGCTGGGCTTTTGCCGGAGAGGAAGGCACCGGCAGCCTCGATGTTCCGGGGGCCACACGCCCGTGGGGACTGATTCCGGTTTGGACAGAGGTGACAAGATTGAAGCTGAAACTGGCTCTGCGTGTATCATGGCTCACTTGGGATTAGAATAACCAAGGAGCAGAATTTCCTGCCCATCTGTGGAGAGCATGCAATCAGAGTTCCCTTGGGGGACCCCTGGAGCAGATGGAATGACCGGCAGTGACCCTGCGTGCCTCTGCCGGCCTGTCTGCAGACTTGAAACCTCCTGGCCCGCCTGTGGCCACCAGAGACGCCTGATGGCCCAGCTGACCTCCACGCTGGGGCCCGTCGCGCCCCGCCTTCCCGTCCCCCAACCCCCGTTCTTGGCCCGGCACCACTCATTCTGGCCCCATAACTCAGCTCCAGTAGTTTGGACACACTCGCTGGCCATGACCTTGGCCCTCACCCCAGAGTATTATTTTCAGCTTTTATTGCAGTCCCCACCCGAGCTCCCAATCAGCTGAAGAGCCCACATGAGAACGGGGCAGACGCTGGCTGCGTCCGTCTGTCTGTCTTGCCTCCTTCTTCCACACTAACCCCAAATTCTTCTGGCAGCACTAAAGGTCGCTGAGCTCCTGCAAAGAAACTGGCAGGCACTCACCACTCAGGCTTCACCTTTGGAGAGACAAAGCACACACATGTAGCAGCTTGAGAAGAGGCACGAAGCTGGGCCTGAGACGTGCCAACGGACACGCTCGGCTCCCACGGTCACCAAATTAAGAAGCTCACCGAATCGGAGAGGGTCCGCAGGTCAGGTATCTATCCTAGAGCGGTACAGTCAGCCCGGTCTTCAAGGATGCGATGGGCACATCCCCCGACGGGCAGGGAGAAGGGAACGGAGGTACCATTCCAGGTAGACAGTGCCCCATGAGCCAGCGCCGAGGAGCTGAGTCTAGGCGACGCTGAAGTAACGAAGGTTGAGATATCCGTCCCCACCACGGGGTCACACGTAACTCCATGCGATGCGCACAGCTGCGCCAAACACAAGAGCTTCCGTAGCAGGCAGGAGTCACGCCAGAGAAAATCGTCCAAGATTGGAAAAGCTCTACAAATAGACCTAAAAGGAACAGGGAGGACATTTAGACCAGGGTGACGTCAAAGATTCTCAACTGGTGTTTTTCTCCTGTTGTTTCTTCAGGTGATACTCTAAAACAGTCAACTCTGTGTACATTATAAATAATGTATCTTGTAATTTACATGTTTCTAATTGAAAAAAATTCCGCGATAGCCCCAAGTAAATTGCATGCATGATTTAACAGGAGGTAAATAAAATTTTAACTATGGAAAAAAATAAAAAACACTTCTGAAATGGTGTTGTTTTCTAACAAAATAGAATTAAGAGAGTGGCTTTCATTCCCGGCTCTGTGCTTCTATAAGATTACAAACTGGAAGGGTTTAGGCGGTGACCAAAATGCAGAGAGAACTAGAGGAACTTGGTCCTGCCTCTTACTGGTGTGGCGCTTTCAACTCCTGAGGTGCCTTTATATGCGCGCTGGCATCCGTGCCTCGCATCGACCAGAGAAGGCAAGGCGGGGTGGGGTTTTGTTTGTCCCACGTGATGGGGCGCTGCGCCGCCAGCCTGCGGTAGCCCCCACAGGAGTGGCGGAGAGGCCACAGCTCGGCCAGCCCTCTGCGCTTCTGCGTGAACATTCACTGCTTTGACTACCTCTGTCCCTTCCTCATTTCTGGGGACACCGACTCTCCTCTTGGAAAAACCGTTTCTCTCTCGCTCCAACCCTCTGGTTCAAGTGGGGACGACTAGTGACACTCCCGTCCAGGGCCCCCGACCCGACCTGAGCCAGTTGGAGGCTTTTCTTGGGACTTCTCAAGTGGCGTTGGGCTTGGGGCAAGGAGGTGGGCAATTTTAGCTAGGGTTTTTCTTCTTGTAGCAAAATTGCGAGATGTGTTGCTGGTGGCTGTGTGTCCAGCCGCGTGTAGGAAGTTTGTCTAAGAAACTTAAAACAGTATGCAATGAGAAGAAAGTTCTGGGTCCAGTGATATCTAAGGCTCAGTTGCTTCTTTGCCATGGTTACTGAGGACTTTCGATAAACACTTTTTTTTTGTTGCTTAAACTATTTCCAATTGAGTTTATGTTCCTTAAAAAACCAGAGGAGTCATAACTAGTTATCTGTCCTCAAGCTTACACTTCTGTCCCCACGAGTCCCTTATAATCCACCCTCACATATGAAGAAACAAGGCTCAGTAAAGTTGAATGAGTTGCCCCAAATCTTATATTGAATTGTTGGTGTAATTATACCACTCACCAGTATATGTAATTAGAGCCCTATACA
>NW_011891100.1:0-2602 GCF_000151845.1 Pteropus vampyrus
CAAGTGGAACAAAATTTTTAATATAGCTCAAAAGTAGAAGCTTTTGTGTTTAATATTGTCTATTGAGCAACTTCTTATCGTGGCGAATATGTAAAACTGGATGACTTAAGCATTGATAATTTTCCTAACGCAAGACCATTTAATCTATTTGAGTCATTAATTTGTATCAAGCATGTCTGTGAGTAAAGAAGAAAGGTAGCTAAATCATTCTTTGAAAGCAAATGAATTCTCAGTAAGAAATAAAGGAAAAATGAAAGAACTATGAATCAAAATGAAATGAACAGATGTTTAAAATTGGAAATATACGTTTAAAATTGGAAATATACGTTTAAAAGAAGTGTCCTCTAGGCACTAGAGTGAGAAGTACCATTTTATGTGGAACTTTTATAGAAATCTATTTACATGGTGAGGTCAAAATGTATTTAATTAGCGCTTTTTTTTTTTTTTCCTGTCGTGGAACGTCAGTGAGTTTGACGGCCAGATGCGTCTGAATGACAGTTGATGTATTGGCATCTCACGGGAGTCTGTTGGGGACCAGACATCCACAAAGCAGGATAATCTGTGAGGCACCCTCAGCAACTGTGACAAAGTTTTCTGCAGTTCCAGAGTCACTGAATGTGACATAAAGACAAGAGAAAGAGGAAAGAATATTAGAGCAGCCTGGGCCCAGGAGGCAGCCAGGACAGCCCCGAGGGACAGTCTTTCTACTGGCCAGACGCAAGGGTGAGAGTTAGAGGCAGGGCGTGCAAGAGGCAGCCGTCGGGGACCCAGCAGAAAACCCTAAAGGATGGAATTTGCAGGTGGGCACGCCAGGTAAGGCGGGGGCAGGTGTGCACGCTCTACTCAGCTTCAGTACCGATGCTGGTCATGCGCTGCCAGACCGATGCAGGACAGGGCAGGTGTCCCCGACTGGGGGGGACCAAGGCCTGCGCCAACAGAAGAGAGCCCTTGAGCGAGTGTGGAAAGAATTCAACACACACGGCAGAGTTAGCGTCAAAAGGAGCGTTTACAGAAAAGGGGTGACGCTCCCCAGACAGAGCGTGCTCCCCTCTCAGAGGCAGAGAGCGAGAGGGACCGTGAGGGACAGTAAATGCACTGAGAGGGACCCCGAGTGCTCAGGGAATTCTGTTTATCATTCTTTAGAACCTGTCACTTATCGTTTAAAAGACTCTGTTACCCGTTTCCTTTGATGTGGACACAGGGCGAGGAAGGGGGAAGGGCATGTCGCTGAAAAGGTAAGAGTATGCAGTGCGAAGTGCCCGCGCAGGAAGGGCTGTGAGTGATCCTGATCCCGCAGAAGCCTCCCTTTGTTCTGCAGGGCTCCCCCTGGCCTGGCCGCAGGGCTGAGCAGCACACTGCACGCTCCGACTGCGGCTGGATGCGCATTTTTAATTCTCCTGCCTCCTCCCTGCATAGTGACCATCTGCATTTCAAGAAGAGATACATGACCCTGAGCACTTCCAAGTGCAGTTGCCTTTTTTCCCCCCAAATGTATTATATTGTATGTTTCTCTGGACCACACCCCCCCACTGAGGCACTCCAAAAGCATGTGATTCTTTGTGAGTGTCCCCATCCACGATGGTGACCGAGGTCTGGCTTGAGCCACAACAATTCTTCTCCAAGTTTTGACTGTTTTCTTGTGCATGCGCTCATGTGTGTGTGTGAGAACAGGAATGCCATCAAAGACACTCTTTGCAAACAAGAGGAACCTTTTTACAGTAGCTCAATAAAGTAAACAGGCAGAATTACAAAGATATCACAGCCGCCTTCGGAGAAGTAGGGGGGCTGCGTCGCGTGGCCTCTTGGGCAATGAAACTGTACCCTACAAAGATATTACCAAGCCCGCCTTAGCTTTCTGTCTCTCTCCCCACGTTGTTTTGAAGGGGGAATTGGGAAATGGCACTTCGGTGACAAACTGCATCAGCTCCCCTGCTCCCCTTCGGGCTGTAGGTTTTCACCCAGTTCCGGGTCTTTGAGCTGTTTCTCACCTCTTTGTAAATTAGAGGGAACTGATAGAGATGCAAACCGGCTCCTTCAGGGACGGATCACCCCCCACCCCGGACACCTTTGCCTCTATTTACGATTCAATTCCTAACTCCTTTGCTGTGATTGAACCGTGTTCCCCGCCAAACCCCGCTTCTTTGAACCAGTTAGAACATCTGTCTGGGTTTCTCCTTTATTAATGAGGAAAATAATATTTTCAACACGTGCTCATTTTTGTATCTGCATGAGAGTCACGCTCTTCCTTCTTTCTGAAAACCATCTTCCCCCGCCGCCTGGGCTTTACGGATTCTGCACACACACAAGGGGACAGGGAGGTTTCATCCCCTGTGGTTTTGCCTCTGTTCAGAGAGGAAGAGCGACTGTGGACCCCAGTGCCCCACACCTGCTGGAGGGGGGTGTGTGTCTGTGTGTCCAACTGGCTCTACTTCAGCCTCACTACAGTTAGGGGTGCCCAAGGGTGACGCCTCCCGCTGCCAGCATGCTTGCTAGACCCTGCCCAGTATGTTAGGGTGTCAGGAAGACGTTCTCAAGAGTGAGCGTGTATGTGTGTGTGTGTGCACGTGCAGACACATGTGCATCCCTTCACGGTGGATTGTAA
>NW_011891100.1:3815-5925 GCF_000151845.1 Pteropus vampyrus
CAGTTTTCTGAGGCTTTTGGAGAGTATAGTAACACTGGCCCGAAGTCTGAGGGCCGGACACACCTGGCTATACATTTCATATCTCAGGCGGAGCCCGATATTCAAAGGAAGCTCCAAAAGTTGGGGCCTGGACCCCAACCCCGCAGGCTGCCTTGGTGCCAGAGGATTTTAAGACGTCCAATATCGGGGACTCGGCAGAGAAGGAAGCAGAGTACAAAAAAAGCATCAATTTTAGCTGCTTTAATCCAGGGGCCATGTCGAGGTGACGCTAGGCTATAAAAACCTTGGAGGTCTTGAGGGCCTTGATCTTGATTGGCCGGGATTGTCATCGTCGGAATTGAGGCGTAATCAATGTGTGAACTGCAGAAGCGGAGGAGGGGTGAACGTGCATCCAGCCCTGGCAAGCTGGGGAGGGCGGACCCCACAAGCCCTCGCCCCTCATGGCAAGCCTCTCACGAAGGGGCTGCTCCCTCCCCCAGCAACGGAGGCCCAAAAGCTCGCTGGCTCCAGTCCTAGAGAAATCCATTGTAGTGGACGACAGTGGACTCTCAGGTCGCCTCGGCAGAAAGAAACTCAACTTGTCGTACGTGCCGGAGCTGCCCACTCTGTCCAGCGTGTGCCGTGGGCCTCTCTGTAGCGCTGACTGCGCAGTGATGGGCACAGACAGGTGACGTGAGATCATTTCCTTTTCCACTGTGAGACCAGCACTAGCAATGGGATCCCCCTCCGCACGTGAAGACCAGGTCCACTGTGGGGATCCCCGCGTACCTGGAAATGGGGTGCAGTCAGAAAGGGGGCAGCCCCCTTGCCCATCACACAAAGCACGTTTGTGGGGAGCCTGGTGCTCCACCATTCAGACGACCCCCTTCTGTGTCCGGGGTTCCTACGAGCATTGCAGGGCCCTCCCTGCGGTCTGCCGAGACTCAGCCCTCAGCACCAGCGCAACGGGCCCTACCGATTTTCCTTAAGTTCCCCGACTGCTGTCACATTCTATGGAATCAATCGTTCCTGCCACTTCCAACGGCTGGGAGACCTCACCTCCTCTGCCCCCGGGCCCTTAGAATAGGCTTTCGGAGATTTTTATTCCCAGTAGGCAGGGACTACAGCCCTATGTCAGCTTTAGGAAGTTACAGAAGACAGACCTTCGGCCCTCAACACCCCCGGAAGAATGAGGGAATGAAATGTCTGAGCGGGAATAAGGCAGGGAGGCTGAGGGACGAGAGGGTGCCATCAGCCGCTCTCAGAGCCTGCAGTGTGCTGATGAGCCCTGCAGCCAGCCCAGGGGGCCCCCTGCAGAGCAAAGGCAGGTTTCTGCTGCGATGGCGAGCAGCCCATTGCTCACACCTGTGAAGAGAAGACAAGAAAACCGAGTCTTTACATGGCACCCCGCGCGGACTCAAATCGTTCATGCCCTACGTCTGAAGCCGGGGGGAAGGGTGAGGACTGCCAGCGGGCCTTCACTCTGCATGGTCTTAGCTTTTCGGCTGCGTGCTCTTCCCCGTCCTCCCTGTGTGTCCCCATCAAAGGAAACGGGTCAACGAAGTCTTTAAATTATCACCCACAGGAACAAAAGAATGGTGTATCAACTAAACTCCCGAGCACGCAGGGTCCTTCCCAGTCCCTGAGAGTCCCTTTGCTCTGTCTCCGTCACTGCCCTCGTCTGTGTCCATTGTCCCTGTCCCCCTGAGTCTCCCTTGGTCCCTGTCACTCTGCCTCTGAGAGGGAAACACGCTGTCTGTGACGTGCTCCCTCTTCTCTAATAGACTTTCCTTTTGCCTGTAACTGTGGCGTGTGTTTGAATTCCTTCTTACGCTCCGCCGAGAACCCCCTTCTCTCTCAGTGCGTGCCTCGAGTACCCCACCCCACCCCACCCCCCACGCAGGGGTCTTTGCCTGTCCTGCCTCAGAACCAGATCGACCCCATGTTGACCACAGTGTCCACCCCGGATCTAATCCACTCACGTGGCATGGCTCCACGTCACCGTGTGACAGAGAAAGTTTTAACACTTTCTCTGGATATCTTTTCTCTCACAGTTATGAATTGTGATCTTATAATGGGGTCACTTCAGCCTGGTAAGCTCTCACTTAACCTCCGTGTGCCCAGAAGTTCT
>NW_011891100.1:6715-8110 GCF_000151845.1 Pteropus vampyrus
GTCCATGGAGACTAGGAAGGGATTGTCATTTTGTTTCCATGTCCCGTGGGCACGTGACTCCTTCAAATACTTCTTTTTTAAAATGAAAGAAAATATGTGGTAGATCAGCGTCCACCTGGAAGAAGGCCATGGGGAAGGAAAGCCCAGTAGACATTTCGCGTTGTCTTGTTCTTTCCACTTGGAAGGGGAACAAGGCACATCACCAGCGCCTCGACTGTCACCGTACAAATGGCTTTTCTGTGTAGAACTCATCGAAAATACATTGGGCGCTCAATCTCATTTAACTAGCAACCGCCCATGAAAACACATGCAGTGGGGACTCATCCCTGTGTGTCGCGATCTCGCCATCTCGTCATTGGTGTACTGAGTCTGCTTAATATTGATGTATTCGTCATTCGATTCATAGCCAGGACCTTTTCTCCGAGAGGACAAGTCCAGTCTACCTATTGTCAAAGTCGATGCTCATTGGCGGGTTTTCTACCCCATCACTCGAGAGAGACCTTTATCTCAGCTGCTGTGGGCTTCTGCGTGCGAACGTTTACTATTTCTGAAAGTTTTTCTTTTAACGTTACTCTGCACTTACAGAAGAGTGGCAAAAAGAGTCCACAGGACTCCTGGATACAATTTACACAGATGCGCGATTGTCGACATTTGGCTCCATTCTCTCCCTCCCTCCATCTCTGTCTCTGTCTCTGTCTCTCTCTCTCCCTCCCTCCCTCCGTCTCACGCCCCTCTCTCTTTCTCTCTCCCCTCCTAACCTTTCGAGAATAAGTTATATGCTGTTTTACCCCTAAATATTTCAGCGCGTGTTTCTTAAGAAGAACAAAAACATCCTATGTAAGTACGTTACACTTATCAAAGTCAACAACCTTGACCTTGATACACTACTACTCTCGAATTCACATTGCGTGTTGAAATTCTGACAGTTTCTCCAATCTAAAGTCACAGATCTAATCCAAGATCACACCCTGCATTCAGATTTCTATTTGTCTGGAACAGTTCCGTAGCCAGTCACCTTCAGGCTAGCCCCCAATGGCATTTGGCAACCAACATTCACTTGGGATGGTCAGCGGATTCCTCCCTGACCTAGCGGCACAGTGGCTGTGGAGTGTGAACTTCTCGGTCCAACCTGAAAATAACAGGCAAACCCACTGGTCCGAGTCTGAAGGCTGGGCCTTGAGATTGGAAGAAAACTTGACGTGGGTTCCCTGTTTCATGAGGCCGGGCCGTCGGCAACGAGATTTTGTTTCTGCAGCCAGAGCTCGCACGGGTAACAGAGAGAAAGAACACACTGTGTTGGCTCGGGGAGCCAGCTGTGTGGAAGTTGGTTAAGGGGCTTCTACTTTATCCACGGTGTACTTCCTCCTAATGATTTAGATTACAAATGAACATCAG
>NW_011891101.1:0-1680 GCF_000151845.1 Pteropus vampyrus
AAGCAGACGAGAGGGAGAGAGGAGGCGAGGAAGCACCCGTGGGTGCCGCGTGAGGCTCTCGATGCTCACACACGTGTAAACTCTCGCGCTGACTGTGAGCAGGTCTGAGCGCAGAGCCCCCAGCTGCAACGAATGAGCCTCACGCCGCGGTCCTGGCCTCCGCGCGCCGCCCCCCGCCAGAAGCAGGAGCCCCCGCCAGGCCGCGGAGCAGAGGCTGTGGGATCGGCTGTTTTGCCGAACCAGACAATCTGAAACGTGCTTTAGGGTGACGACCTCTACACGAATACTAAATAAATAACAGCGATACAGGAAGGGACTCGATGGCAGTGTCCCCCACGGAAGATGGCCAGCCAACAAACGCAGAGGGGTCGTGAGTAAACACTGGCCGGCGACGTGCACGCTCTCCACCCGCAAAGGGAAAACGGGACCCCTACCCGGCAGGGGCCACCGTAAGCGCGTGATCACAGGTAACATCCCCAGCATCGAGCCGCGCTGGTGTACGGACAGGGACACAGCCTCACGTCTGTTTGATTCCAGCCGAAACGCACGCCCTGCAGCCGACTGCAAAACCGGACAGGCCCAGACGGAGGGACATTCTGCAAATTAACCGGACCGCGCTCCAGGAGAGCGTCACGCACGGAGGAGCCCGCCCTGGGAAGGCACGACCGCGGACAGCAGCCACGAGTGCCGAGCGTGACTGGACCCCACGCTGGACCAAAACCAGCACAAACCCTGCCGTACAGGACAATACCGTGACCCCGGAGAGAGTCAGACGTGCACCGTGGGTCACGTAAGGGCACTGAGCTGAGATCGAACGTCCTGAGTTTTGAACACTGTCGTGTGTTTGGAAGAGAATGTCCTCGTGCGTAAGACACACCCAGTATTTGAGGGTAAAAGGGCGTAATCTCTGCAACTTGCTGTCGCCTGGTTCAGGAAAAGAAATACATACATATGCAAAGAAAAAGCAGTGAAAAAGCGAATGTGGCAAATTCCTACCGGTGGGTGAGCGGAGGAGATACAGGATTCTCTGTACTTACCCCGAAACATCTCTATACATCTAAAATGATTAAATTAATTTTTTAAGACTACATAGAGGAACATCACGATGATTTCTGAGGCAAAGAAAAGATTTCTTTAAACAAAATGTGAAAACCGCCATCGATAAGGAGAAAACATTAATAAACGTCATCACATCACAATTAAACCGAGAAGATGAAGTGGCAAGTGGCAGAGTGGGAGGGGACCCTCAGGACGCAACGTCCCGCTTTCCCCCCGAAACGAGTGGGCGCACGGAGCCCCGCCAAAGGGCCGTGCTGACGATGACGACGTCCCCGTCAGAACAAGTGACAAAGGGAGCAGCAGTAGCAGGCAAAGCTTTGAAGCAGCCGTCAAACAGGGTCAGAACTTTAAAAAGAAAAAATGTCAGAGGGGGGACCCGACGAGGGGGGACCCGATGGGGGGGGACCCGACGAGGGGGGACATGGAAAGTATAAACACGAACAAAACGGAGCTGCAGAAAAGATCAGTGAACGTGAAGGGGGAGTAATAGAAACTACTCAACCCAAAGCCTGGACAGGAAAAGGAGAAGCGTTAATAAGTAAACAGAGCCCCGGTGACCTCAGGGACAAAAACATGCCGAACTGAAGTTCTCGGGGAGGGACATAAAAATATGTGAAGAAA
>NW_011891101.1:4611-5169 GCF_000151845.1 Pteropus vampyrus
GAGTGACAGCGGTCGCCGGGCGCTGGCGGGAAGGGGAAGCAGTGACCGCGAAGCGTCCGACGAGGGGGTTCTCAGGGCGAGGACGCGGTTCTGTGTCTCGACCGTGGAGGCGACCGCGCGACGTGGCGTTTATTTAAACGCAGAGAACTCGGACCCCGAAGAGCGACTTTTCCTGTACTTGTCAAAAGCGACCAAACATGGGTGAAAAAAGGTCACTTGGTGGTTCAAGCAAACACGGCGTCACGTCGTAAAGCTTACAGCACGTGAAGAAGTAAAACACGTGACACCGATCGCACAAAGGATAAGAGGCGGGGGGTGGACGCGCCCAGGCGAAGACTCAAGTGACACGTGAGGACGAGACGGGGCTGAGAAAGTGGCCCAACGCGCTCAGCAACAAACACGCGCCCTCGGCTCAGGCACAGGAGACGCGACCGTCGAGTGAGCCGTGGGGCTAAGCAGGACCAGAGAAAAAGCCAATCAAAAAAGGTGCCGGGGAAACGGGGTTGCGGGGGGCAGGGTAAAAAGCGAATGGCGAGAGGATAGGCTTGTGCCTAACCC
>NW_011891101.1:5219-5650 GCF_000151845.1 Pteropus vampyrus
GGGGCCCCCCCCGCCGCACGGAACCACGAAGGGGGCCTGGCTGGCGCCAGCACCCCGCCCCACAGGCCCCCTGGCTCATCCCCCCGCCTGCAGCCGCGCTCCCGTGGCTGGGGTGACGGCGGCCACCCGGCCATGATGGAGAACGTGCTCAGAGTCTTCGTCTGTCTCCCCCAGTGCGAGAGCACCCACGTTGGCCTCCACCGCTCTCGGCCTGTGGGTACAGGAGAGCACCCCAGGAGCATGGACGCCATGGGGCAGACCCCTCACCGCACCTTGAGCCGACACCGACCCCCGTGACCCCACTGCCTTGACCTGCACAGACACGCACCAGCTCGCGAGCCCTCGGGAGCTGGAGCAGGGGCTCCCCTGAGCCCCGGAGGCGGCCGGGCCACACGTGCACCCCGCGGAGGAGGCGCAGACAGCCCCACTGG
>NW_011891101.1:5700-5965 GCF_000151845.1 Pteropus vampyrus
GCTAACGCCATGGAACCCTAAACACGAGGAAGCTGGAATGGCTGCATCGATCTCCAAGTCACTCAGACACGGGGAAGTTCCATGCAAGACACAAGTCGCCACGTCTGCGGCAAAACGGGACAGAATCCCGAATAGCGCTGCCCCTGAAGTCATCGACTTTGCCCTTAAAAACCTGCCCACGATCATCACCGACAGGGCCGTGCGCCCGGCGGCTGGGCCGGCGAACGAATCCTATCGGACACGTAGGAGAGAACGTCACGCCGAC
>NW_011891102.1:0-300 GCF_000151845.1 Pteropus vampyrus
TTCCGTGGCGATCAGCTAATTTAAGAAAATATTAATGGCCACGTGGTGCGTCAACACCACCCATCTCCTGGTGTTTAGTACATGCCGTCTTTTCCTTGGAGAGAGACAGCCTGAGTGGACTGGAAGGGCAGTTATTCCGCAGGACAAAAGACTCATGGTAAGGGCGATGGCTGGCTCTGGCCGGGGGGCCCTGCACCCGTGAGACGGTCTCACACACGCACGTGGGTATGCATCCCCGCTCACTCAGCGGTCTATGGGAGACCACACCTGATAGGGCTTCTCATTTCGAAATCCCAATTA
>NW_011891102.1:3600-4988 GCF_000151845.1 Pteropus vampyrus
TTGGTTGTGGATCTACTAGATGTTTCTGCAAATGTCTCAGGGAGCTGTCCTCTAGGAAGAGATGGAAATACCAAGGCGCATCCTGCGTTTTCTTGGGCCTGTGACAGGATGGGGAGTTGGCAGCAGCGTGGCTGCTGAGAGACGCTGGGCCTTGCACGAAGGGAAGAGAGACCTTTAAAAAATTGTAAAATACATTTCAGTATCAGGGCGAGTGCTTCTTGGCTGAAGTGGTGACACGGACTCCTGCCGGGCTATAACTACAGACAGACTTGTAAGTAAACAGCCGTCAAGGGTCTGTAAACTGCAGCCCCTGAGCCAAATCCAGTAAGCTTTTACATTTCTGAAGGGTTTAAAAAACGAAAGACAAAGAGGAACGTGCAGCAGAAGTCTGTGGCCAGCAGAGGTAAAGCCTGCACTGGCCCGTCACAGAAAGCTGCCAGTCCAGCCCCAGCCCAAAGTACTGCTACAAAATAAGGTCACTGGTTCTTTAAAAATAACGCACAGAGCACTCGGGGCGGAGACGTAGCATCACGAGCTTGGAACAGACCTGACATCTGTAAGAGCTGAGACAAGGGAGGCCGTACAATTTGAGACACATAATGAGGTGTGACGGGAGAACAGCTAACCGGCATTCCCGTGTGAAAACAAACTCGCTCAAAGACCAAGTTCAAAACAACACCCGAGGATGGTCCGGCCTCACCCAGTGACCAATCAATCATCTACATGACAGATACCAGTTAGAACCCTTTACAGTCACCCTCGAAATTTCTTTGGGTATCGCTGCAAACTAAAGTGACGAGCCTGGGACAGTGAAGCTTTAAGAGACAACGTGAGCCAGTGTGCAATGCGACGATGAGCCAGCCAGAGCCTGAGACCCCCAGAGGTGAGCCCGCCAGCCTCGCCCTGGAGTCCAGCAGGATTCAGGAGGCGAGAGTCTCCAGAAGGAAAGCCCCTGGTAACCTGACTTACTGAGCAACTTCGCGACGGCTCCATCTTCGAGACTCAGCATCCGGAGCCCTGGCTCCTCCATCTCCATCTCCCCACGCAGGCGAGTCGTCAGGTCCCGGGCCCCTCTGTCTGCAGGGAGTCCTGCCCATGCCGCCCCCAGCAGCGCTGCTTTCCTGAGCGTGTCATGTGCCGGGAGGGGAAACACAACATCCATCAAGTCAACTCGCCTCACTCTCCTGAAGTGAGCTTTACGACGCCCGTTTTGTACATGAGGAAACTGGGTTTCGAAGTGGCTAAGGACGCTGTCCAGAGGGACACACGCATAAGCCCAGCAAAGGTGCTCGGATCCGAGGCCTGGTCGGTGCCGGCCACCCTGAGACCACCCACCACCACTATGTGCCAGTCTGGACCACTGCCGTTCCCGAAACACGGCCTGCTCT
>NW_011891102.1:9138-11486 GCF_000151845.1 Pteropus vampyrus
CATGTTTATTTTAGCATTATTTGCAATAGCCACGATATGAAAACAACCTAAGAGTCCATCGACAAATGAATGGATTGTGTGGCAAATACAGTGGAATACTATTCGGCCATAAAAAATAAATTCTTGGCATTTGGAAAAGCATGGACAAACCTAGAAGGTATTATGCTAAGTGAAGTAAGTCAGACAGGGAAAGACCAATACTGTACGATCTTGCTTTTGTGTGGAATCAAACAAAACCACCAAGCTCAGAGATACACAGAACAGATTGGTGGCTGCCGGTGGTGGGCAAAACAGGTCACGGGGGTCAAAAGGCAGGAAGTTCCATCTATAAAATCAGTCCTGGGGTGTCATGTACAGCATGGTGTCTAGCTAACAATGCTGTACTGCATATGTGCAAGTTGGTAAGAGAACAAACTTTAAATGTTCTCATCACAAGAAACAAGATTATAACTATGTATGGTGGTGGATTGTTAACTAGACTTATTGTGATTATCTTGCAATATACACGAATATTAAATCATTACGTCATACTCCCAAAACCTATATGCTATTTGTCAATTATACCTCAATTAAAAAAAAAATAGAAATAAGAACGGAAGTCAAGGGACCCACTCCATCTAATACTATTTTTTGAACTTTACCTGGATGCGACAAACACTAATTTGAAACAAAACAATTACTTAGAAAATGTTTATCTAAGTTTATTATGGTACAATTCATTATTTATATATAAAATAATTAGCAAGACCCTTTGATTGCTTTTATAAAAATGAATAAAATTATGATTAGAGGGTCACAAATAACTGGCGTTTTCAAATACCAGCAATAATTAGCATTAACTGTAATTGCACAAACTTTTTTTGGCTGCCCAAAGTAGCCTTGTTTTAAAAAAGGGAGGGAATGGTCAAGTTTATGATATATGTTCTTTCCCACACACACAAAAATAGCAGCAGTGAGGGAGGGGACTAGACCAACAAGTAATTGTGTTGGGACTCTTCTAAGCTCGCCCTCTGCCAGACTGGGGAGGGGGAGGGAGAGGATTGTGCAATTTGAGCAGTGAGCCCTCCCTAAGAGAGATCCAGATTTTAAAGTACTGAAGGGTCTCAGTAGGTCAAGGCTCCTTCCTGTGGGCACAAGTGATCATCAAAAATGAGAAAACAGCACACACCCTACAGACCTGATATCTGAGATGAGAAGGGAGGAGGGTCTAAGTTTGAACAGCAACCTGTCCCAGAGGAATGATGTACAAAGGACAACCCACGAGTGTGGCACGGAAAAGAACAGCTGTCACAACGCCAAATGCACACTTGCCATGTCACAGCCGTGAGCCCCTCCGGTGCAGGCGCGCCTTCTCCAGGTTCAAGGGAAGCCCTGCAGGGCATGTTTCCAATGCGGAGATGTGGCCCCCGCAGGTCCCCCCGGGCAGGGAGAACTCGATTTAGGGCAACAACTTCCAGTGCCATTTTCGAAACATGCAACAATAAAACACGACCTTCTCTCACCCACTCCTGCTCGAGCGCAGTAAGAGCTGAGTTGGCATTTTTATCAGCCACACTTTAGAATTTTAATGATTTTGCATCTTCGTCATGTCAAGCATTCCCCTCCCCTGACATGGATACTATTTCTGGAAGGGGATGTCATCCCTAACACTGCTCACGGCTGTGTGCCCTGCTACCATCGGCGGTGATGACTTAAGAATTCACATTTTCTAACATAAAGTAAATGTAGATTTTTTAAATTATTGTACGTGTTTGTCAGCCAAGATTCTACCTAACTGTGCTATTCTATTCCAAATGTGCTAGCACTGTGTTACACCCCAGAAGGCTCTGTGAATGGACCCCCTCTGGCACTTCTGCACACAAAACAAAGAAGGTAGCTTTCATTCATAATTACGATCTCTAGCCATGACGGTGCTGTAGAGGCTGATTCACCAGATTAAATCATACTGTACTATTCACTGTATTTAATCATAACTGACCTTTGACAATGGCTTATTTGTGTGTTGAAAGGCAATGCTAAGAAGTAGGACCATCCACAAACTCCTACCCACTCTCGGCTCGGCTTTCTCACTCAGTTTCTCCAGTTAACAAACCTACCTCACGAGGTTGCATGAGAATTAAATGAGCTGGCATATAAATTACCCAGCACGACACTTGGCCTCCAGTAAGGATTGGATAAATGTTTATTTCCGTTTACTTATCTCCCCCAGTTTAATAAAACCAAATGCTTATATTGAGACTAAATATGTTATAAATAAATATATTGAGACTAAATATGTTATAATAAAATGTCACAAATAGAGACTGATCTCCAATTAATGCCCAAGCTAAAAAATTCATTAGCTGGTA
>NW_011891102.1:12633-12945 GCF_000151845.1 Pteropus vampyrus
TAGCAAAGAACAACAATTTTCACCCTATACTCTGCCCATGCAAAACAGATGGGCATTTCAATGGTGCTTCACTGGAGCCTGCGGGACCCCTATTCCTGGGACCATACAGCGCACGCACATACACATCTAATTAGTGTATAGTGTATATGGTGCATATACAGAGTCCGCACATACACACATAGCGCATGCATATATAGTGCCATACACATATACACACACTATGGATGTATATATATAGTGTACACCTGTATATACCCATATAGTGCACACATACAGAATGTATACATATGTATACACGTAGCGCATGCACAG
>NW_011891103.1:0-445 GCF_000151845.1 Pteropus vampyrus
CACTTGTTTCTACATTTAATACATCCAATAGTTTCTTGACTTCGGCCAAAGGACTGAACACATTTTGAACCTCTATGCTAGGTTCTTTCTAGGATCTTCTCAAACATTATCCAATAGCTATCAGGTAGCTGGCAGATAACTATTTTTATTAAATCCCTATCTTTTACCAAAGGGTTTTTGTAGGTTGCATTGTCTCCCCAGGTTATTCTCAGTTTCTACGTAAAGTATAATGGTGTTTGGGCTAAGTGGTCTTGAAGGGAGAGAAGCCACATGTCAGCATGGAAAAGGCACAGAGTTTAGAGACAGTGAGTTTTGCTAGAATCCTGGCTCTGGCTTTACCTGCTATGTGGCCTTGAGCTGTTAGCTCACTTTTTATGCCTCAATTTCCTCACCATTAAAACAGGAATAAAAATACCTAGCTTGCAGGCCACATTCTTCCTGAGAA
>NW_011891103.1:3975-4946 GCF_000151845.1 Pteropus vampyrus
ATTATTTTAACAATATAATATATTGTTATAATAACTTACTATGTGCCAAACACTATGACATGTGCTTTACATGCATGATTTTATTTTATCCCCATAACTGGGGTGATTGTTGAAAGATTTAACAATAAATATAGGTACCCTCCAATCAGAACCTGTCATAGAAAACGGGAAAAGCTATACCAGAAGGCTTGCAAGCTGAACATGAGGCCTAAATCTAGCTACCCTGTGAGGTGGGCATCATTTCTATACCCATTTTACAGATAAGGAAAGTGGTGACACAAGTTGGCCAGTGACACAGCTGTAGCCAGCTCCAGAGTGTGTGATCATAACCATCAGGCGACACTGCCTCTCTGAGCATCTCTGACAAGAATGCGGTTGGACTGACCTGCCTGGAAACAGGTCCTCCATCTTCCCCCACCACCAACTCACTCACTTGTCTCTCATTTCTCACCATCTCCAGGATAGAAGGTGAAATTAAAGGGGGCAAGAGGAGCAGAAATCATGGCTAAAAAGTGGAGCGAGTGAAGTTGGGGCAGGCAGCTGACCAGGCCAAGGAGATGAGGGGAGGCAATAGTGCCAGGCTACCGGTGCTCCCAACGCACACAGTGACACAACCACATGCCAGCCCTCCCTGAGCCTGCATGGCCCCTCTTCCCTCCATTACCATGGTCTCCTTCTTCCCAGTGAGCCGCATAAGGTGAATGGGCATCCTGATGGGAGGTCAAAGACCAGGCAGGTGGTGCCAGGGCTAGCCCTTCCCCATGTCCCCATCTTGTCATGTCCAGCAGCTTCTGGAATCCTCAGTACTATCTGGGAAAAAGAGAGCGTGCTGGCTCTGGGGCACAAGGGTAACCAGGGTGTATCCTCCTCTGAGGGCTAGGCTCTGCTGGGGTAGATTAGGGAACCATGGGAGCCTGGAGGAATCTAGAGATGTGAGGAGACTGAAGATAGAGCAGGTGTAAAGAGGGGTC
>NW_011891103.1:7866-8408 GCF_000151845.1 Pteropus vampyrus
AAACTACAGACCCTTATCCCTCATGAACACAGAGGCAAAAATTCTTAATAAAATTGTAACAAAATAAATCCAACTATATGGTTATTACATATATTAACCTTCTATAGATACATAAAAGCTTAATAAACCATGGCCAAGCGTTAAGTGAAGAGAAACTAAGCTGAGAAGTGAGAAGTATGCTGGAATGGAAGTAGGCTTCAGAGGGGTACAAGTCGGGCTCTTGCCCCATCTGGACCACTTCCCAGCTGTGTGACCTCAGAGAACTGGTGATGATAATGATCGTAAGTATGATTTCTCCCATATCTTAAGCACATACTATGTTAAATACTTCATCTCACTTAATCCTCAGAGCAATCATGTGAAGTTCACATTACTAACCAAGTTGCTACCACACAGGTACTGTCCCCTCCCACTTGCTTGAGATGTGTGTGACCTGGGCAGGAGCCCTCCACTGTGGATCCAGGCATCTGAGCTCCTGCCCCTGCTACAGGGTGTCTTGGCCCTCCACTGGAGAAGAACTATGCTGACCCTTAATTCTGCTC
>NW_011891103.1:8458-8825 GCF_000151845.1 Pteropus vampyrus
GTGGTAGAGGCTGAGAGAGAAATAGAGAATCCTGATTCTCTGTCTGAAGGCCATTCCACTGTAGATCCCTTGATACCCAGGAAAATCCCTGACTGAATATTCTCTGTTTTCTGAGCAAAGTAATCCATGTTTATCAATAAAAATTCATAAGATAGAGAAGTAGGAAGAAGAAAATAATTACCCTCTAGTTTCTTCCATACGACAAAGAAAATTTCAGTTATGTTTCTATCTTTCTTCTATACCTAAATGAAAATGGCTTTTTTTTCCTCACTTCATTGATATTACACAATTTTATTGTGGCAGGTACTAGCTGGGTGATTATCTATTTCTCCCTTCCTTATCGATAAACCATGTTCTTACTGACATT
>NW_011891104.1:0-396 GCF_000151845.1 Pteropus vampyrus
ATATATATTATATATATGAAAGAAAAAAAGCTCACTGACAAAAGCAAACACTAAGAAAAATCAGTGGATCCACCAATGATAAAGCTAGTACATAAGTTAAAAGGCAAAAGTAGGAAGATTGTGTAATTACAACAATAAATTAATGGATACACACACACATGAAGTGAAAATAGTGACCAAAATATAAATGTGGAAGGGAGAGTAAAAATTGTAGTGATTTTAGAATGTGAACTTAAAATATATTGCTGTAAACATAGCTTGGTATATAGGGAGCACATGGTAACCACAAACCAAAAATCCACAGGAGATGTATAGAAATAATGAGAAAGGAATCTAAACACAACACTATAGGAACTCATCAGCATACAAGAGTAGAGAGCAAGAGAATAAGAGAGA
>NW_011891104.1:446-2883 GCF_000151845.1 Pteropus vampyrus
GCTGTAAACATAGCTTGGTATATAGGGAGCACATGGTAACCACAAACCAAAAATCCACAGGAGATGTATAGAAATAATGAGAAAGGAATCTAAACACAACACTATAGGAACTCATCAGCATACAAGAGTAGAGAGCAAGAGAATAAGAGAGAGAGAACTACAAAAACAATCAGAAGACAATAAAATGACAATAACAACATACCGATTAAGTTACTTTAATGTCAATAGACTAAATACTCAAATCAAAAGACATGATGGATCAAAAAAAAAAAAAAAAAGAAGACCCTTACATATGCTGCCCATAAGAGACCCACTTCAGATCAAAAGACACACAGATTGAAAGTAAAGGGATGGAAAAAGATATTTCACGAAAATGGAAAAGAAAAAAGAAAAACTGCAATAGCAATATTTATATCAGACAAAATAGGCTTTAAAATAAGAGCTGTAATAAGAAACTAAGAGAAATTTCATAGTGATAAAGGGATCAATCCAACAAGAGGATATAACTCTCATGAACATCTATGCACCCAATGTAGAAGCACCTAAATATATAAAGCAAATGTTGACAGACGTAAAAGAGGATTGACAATAATTGAGAGTCATAGTAGGGATCTTTAAAACCCCATTGGCATCAATGGATAGATTATACAGACAGAAAATCAACAAAAAAACAGTGGCCTTAAATGACACATTAGATCAGATGAACTTAATTTTTTTTAGAACCTTCACCCAATTTAACACCAAAAAAAAAAAAAAAATCTGTTTAGAAAATGGGCAGAGGACCTAAATAGACATTTCTCCAAAGGAGACATACAGGTGGTCAACAGACATGTGAAAAGATACTTAATGTCACTAATCATCAAGGAAACGCAAATCAAAACCACAATGAGATATCATCTCACATTTGTCAGAATGGCTATCAATAAATCAATAAAGTGTTGGCGAGTATATGGAGAAAAGAGAATCTTCATGCACTGTTGGTGGGATAGTAAATTGATGCAGCACTATGGAAAACAGTATGGATGGTCCTCAAAAAAACTAAAAATAGAACCACCATATAACTCAGCAATTCCACTTCTGGGTATTCATCTGAAGAAATCCAAAACACTAATTTGAAAAGACAGATGCAGCCCTTATTTGTTTCAGTATTATTTACAACAGCCAAGATGTGGAAGCAACCTAAATGTACACTGATACGCAAATAAAGAAGTGGTATATATATATATACAATGAGATATTACTCAGCCATAGAAGTAATGAATCTTGCTACTTGTGATGACATGGTTGGACCTAGAGGATATCGTATTAAGTGAAATCAGTCAGATAAAGAAAGACAAATTCCACATGATTTTATTTATATGTGAAATCTAAAATACAAAATAAATGAACAAAACAGAAACAAATTTATAGATACAGAGAACAAATTGATGGGTGCCAGATGGGTGAGGGTTTAGGAAAATAGGTAAAAAAAGGTGAAAGGAATTAAGTACGAATCGCCAGTTACAAAAATATTCACTTGGATATAAAGTACAGCATGGAGAATATAGTCAATAATATTTTGATAACTATGTAAGGTGAAAAATGGTAGACTTCTTGAAATGATCAATGTTATATACCTGAAACTAACATAATATTGTATGTCAACTTTAAAAATTTTAAGAAAAGAAACATAATTCAATGGTTTATGGTTTAAAAAAATATCTTAGTAAATTTGAACTAAGAGATTAAATGGGGCCTTTTTTAGTCTGATAAAGTTTATTAAAAAAAAACTATAGCTGAACATATGGGCTTTTGATCAAAATAGCAGAATAGGTAAATACTGTCTAGCCTCCTCTCACAATCTCATCAAAATTGCAACTAAACTACAGAATAGCCATAATTGGGAGTCACCTGCAGTCTATCTGAACAGAAGTCCTACAACTGGGCACACACACAAGAGGCCACCTCGAGATGAGCAAAATAATACATGTCTGTTTAAATATATGAGATTTACATTTCAAAAAAAAACCCTATAGTGAGCACACTTAATGAAAAAAAATAGTATATACTCTCCTGTTGAATTTGAGAACAAGTCAACAATTGCAACAAATTTATCGTTACAACATCTAATCAACTTTGTACTGAAGTTCTTGAAGCCATGTTTTTTCTTTTGTGGAATGATTCCCTCTTGCTCTCCCTTTAAAAAAATATGCTATTTAGCTATTGTTCAAACCAGCTCTGTGGAGAAAGTAAAATAATGACTTACTCCACATCAGATAATGTACACAGGGAACTATAAGATATTGATGAAAGAAATTGAAGAAGACATAAGTAGTGGAAAGATATCTCAGGTTCATGAATCAGAAAAAAATAATGTTGTTAAAATGTCCATACTCCCTAAAGCCATCTACAGATTCAATACAATCCCCATGAAAATTGCAATGGCATTTTTCATACA
>NW_011891104.1:3523-5521 GCF_000151845.1 Pteropus vampyrus
TTACAAACCACATATCTGAGAAGGGTTTAATATCCAAAACACATAAGGAACTTATACAACTCAAAGGAAAAAAACAATCTGATTGAAAAATGGGCAGAGAATCTGAACATTTTTCCAAGAAGACATACAAATGACCAATAGGTATATGAAGAGAGGCTCAAAATCACTAATCATGGGGAAATTTCAAATTAAAACCACAATGAATTATCACCTCATGCTCGTTAGAATTGCTACCATCAGAAAGACAAGAGATAATAAGCATGGCAAGGATGTGGAGAAATGGGAACCCATGTGCACATTTGGTGGGAATGGAAATTGGTACAGACACCATAAAAACAGAAAGTTTCTCAAAAAATTAAAAATAGAACTACCATATAATCCATCAATTCCACTTCAGGTATATAGCCAAAGGAAATGAAATCAGAATCTTGCAGAGATATCTGCACTGCCATTTTTTTTTTTTTATTTCAGCTTATTCACAATAGTCAAAATATGGAAATAATCTAAGTGTCTGTTGACAAATAAGTGGATAAAGGTGATGTGATACACACACACACACTCACAGATGCACACAAGCAAACACATATCCTGCTATTTGTGACAACATAGACCTTAAAGGCATTATGCTAAGTGAAATAAGTAAGACAGAAAGACAAATATTGTGATACCACTTATATGTGGAATCTAAAGAAGCTGAACTCATAGAAAGAGACTAGAATGGTGGTTGCCAAGGGCTGGAAAGTAGGAGAAATGGGGTTATATTAAAGGGTACAAACTTCAAGTTATAAGTTTTAGGGATCTAATGTACAGTATGATGATTATAATTAATAGCGCTTTCATATACTTGAAAGTTTCTAAGAGAGTAGGTCTTAAATGTTCTCACTACAAAAATTAAATGTGAGGTAATGCAGGTATTAACCAACCCTCTATGGTAAATATTTCTCAAAATATAAGTGTATCGGATTAACATGTCATATACCTTATACTTACATAATGTTTTATGTCAATTATATCTCAATAAAACTGGAAAAATCTTATGTCAGATTCCTCATGCTACATGAATAAATTCCTGAGAAGGCCCTGATTTGAAATGACTCAAGATTGCTTGGTGCTATGTGCCTACTCAGGAAACAGAGAAACATTAAAGAAATAATTTGCATTTAAGTAGCAAAAGACCTTGGAAGTACCAGACAGAAGGTCTGTCCCATTTGTTCTGTCAGTTGACAATGACACAGGAATCCACAACGTAAAGAAAAAAAAACAATCTCTTGGTTGAGAACAATTGAAAAATTCATACCCTATATTAAGGTCTTTATCCTATTTCATCTAATTTCTGTGAGATTTGTAAGACACTTGATAATAATATTGCCTCACAGGAGTGGAAACTAAAACCTTGAAAGATTAAAGAAATGGTTAGAAACTTACACACAACTAGGGCTTGAGAAATGCCACACAGGCTAGTTTTAGGAATACAGACTTTGGAAGCTCTCAATATCTAGGCTTAAATCCTATTTTTAATACTTTGACTGATGATGAATAGTTGTTAATCCAACTGAGCCAATTTTCTTTTCCTCTCCAGAAATCTGTACATAAAGACTGATGACTTTTAGCCTAGTTACACCTCTTTCTAAAGGCTCTAAAGACAATCCGTCTGTCCTAAATACATGTACTGATGTTTCGTGATCATGATCACAGCTGAGATAATTATATAAGAATCCTTTCTAAAAGCAGATGTCTAAAGAAAGCAGTAGAGGGCACCGGGTAGCAGTGGCAAACCAAGGGAGGCAGAACTGGCAATAACAGGATGCTTTGTCTGTATATCATTTATAAATGGTAATATAGCTGACTAAAAGCACTTTTTATTATTACGATGTGCCAACCATCCTAAAGAAAGTCGAAGTAAGTTAGTGAAGTAATAGTACTTCCCATTGGGGCAAACTGCTCCCACCAAACCCCTGACATCTACCTTTGGTGCACCACTGCTTAACAGTCAGATAT
>NW_011891104.1:5606-7278 GCF_000151845.1 Pteropus vampyrus
ACTAGAGGGACAAAATGAAAGTATATACTGCTATAAGTATCTTATATTACATGCAAAATGGTATAATATTATTTGAAAATAGATTGTGGTTAAAGGTGCATATTTTAAGCTCTAGATCATCTTTAAAAAATGGTATGAATGATAACCCAATAAAGATAATAGAATACCAAAATTTGCTTAGTGAAGAAAGTCAGGAATGAAAAAAAAAAAGAAGAGATGCAGCAAAGAGTAAAGAAATAGAACAGACATAAACCCAATATCAATAATTACAGTAAATGTAAATGTACAACTGAAAGGCAGAGGTTGTCAGACTGAAAGACCAAACCATATACTTTTTTTTTTTTTTAAAGTAAAGCACTTTAAATTTCAAGACACAGGACAAAAATAAAAGGCTGAAAAAGACAAATCAGAGAAATTAATCATAAGAAACTGAAGTATAAGAAAACTGGAGTTTTATTAATACTAGACAAATTAGAAAGCAGGAAAAATATATTTCTAAACCCAAAAAGATATTTTATAAGATTTAAAGAGCCTAGTCATCAAAAAAGACGCAAAATAAAAAATGTGTAAAGACCAGACACATAAAGCTCCAAAACACATGTAGCAAGAGAACTAAAGGAAGAAATGGACAAATCCATAATTATTATTGATATTTCAAAACTTCTCTTCTACTAGTTGATACAGGAAGTAGATAAAAATTATTAAGATTATAAAAGACTTGAAAAATCTCCTCAACCAATTCTTCATCAATTAATATTTATGAAACACTACATCTTCCAATGGCAAAACACATTCTTTTCAAATGTTCATAGAACATTGGTCAGATAGACCCTATGCTAGAATATAAGTCTTAATAAATTTAAAAGGATTGAAGTAGAGAATTAAAATCAATATCAGTATAGTACATGAAAATTTACCCAAATATTAGGAAATTAAGTGATACACTTGTAAATAATCCAGTTCCAAGAAGTTACCAAAAAAAATTAGAATATATTCTGACCTAATTTTGATGAAAACATAAGATAAAAAATTTTAAGATGAAGCTAAACCAGTATTTTAATGATAATCCATGACTAGGATGCTTATAACAGAAAAGAAGAAAAATTTTAAATGAGTCGTCTCATTTTTATTCCACATTAAGAAGTTAGCAACAGAAGAGCAATATAAACCCAAACTAAGGTGACATATGACATGATAAAGATAGGAGTAGAAATCACTGTAATATAAAGAAATAGTTATTTATAAAATAGTTCATTGAAAGAGTTAATAAAAATTGAAAAATCCCTAATTTTTTAAGAAAAAGGAGAACACATTAGTAATACAAGCAAGAAATAAGGAAGTGACACTACTACAAATGCAAAAAGATTAAAAAGGTAAGAAAATATTATGAGCAATTTATGTCATTTTGGCAATTTATATAAATGAAGAAATTTCTTAAAAGATATAAATTACAAAACTAAAAAAAAATAAATTGAGGTCATAATTACAATCTTCTTTAAAAAACTATAAATCCAGTCCTAGATGCCTTTATTGTGAATTCTATTTAAGAATTAATTTAATTAAGAGGTTCGAGATGGCTGAAGCGGAAAAAGACATTGAATTCACCCTGTACACAACACTGAAATATATACCTACACATAGAGCAGTTTCTAAGAGATAACGGAGGGCTGAT
>NW_011891105.1:0-434 GCF_000151845.1 Pteropus vampyrus
CCCAACTGCCAGGATTCAAATCCCGCCCCTACTGCCTGCCAGCTGTGTGACTTGGTGAGTTATCCAGCATCTCTGTGACTTCCCTTCCCACTTCACGGGCAAATACGACCGTACCTCCCTTTCGAGGGTTCAAAGATTTCACATTGCCGTGCTTCTTTTTTAGGTCAGTGCCTGCAACACGCTCCACACTGTCTGTGTGTCCGATAATCAAATCCGCCCTGTCTCAGTGCTTCTGTTCAGTTCTGTAGACAGACTTTCAGGGTTGGCCCATGTGCTCGCCGGCTCCCAGGGGATGAGGCATGCGTCCCAGGGGTAAACATGGACTGTGCTGTGAAGTAGAGTATGTCTGCAGAAAATCTTGGTCTCTCGTTAAAGCAAAACTCCTGGGAATAGTTGCGCCAGTGACCTTACTTCCTGTTCCTCGGAGCTTGCCT
>NW_011891105.1:1084-2097 GCF_000151845.1 Pteropus vampyrus
CTGCCAGGATTCAAATCCCGCCCCTACTGCCTGCCAGCTGTGTGACTTGGTGAGTTATCCAGCATCTCTGTGACTTCCCTTCCCACTTCATGGGCAAATACGACCGTACCTCCCTTTCGAGGGCTCAAAGATTTCACATTGCCGTGCTTCTTTTTTAGGTCAGTGCCTGCAACACGCTCCACACTGTCTGTGTGTCCGATAATCAAATCTGCCCTGTCTCAGTGCTTCTGTTCAGTTCTGTAGACAGACTTTCAGCGTTGGCCCATGTGCTCGCCGGCTCCCAGGGGATAAGGCGTGCGTCCCAGGGGTAAACATGGACTGTGCTGTGAGGTGGAGTATGTCTGCAGAAAATCTTGGTCTCTCGTTAAAGCAAAACTCCTGGGAATAGTTGTGCCAGTGACCTTACTTCCTGTTCCTCGGAGCTTGCCTCTCATGCCCAGGGCTGTCCTTCTACCTGCCCCATGCCCTCGTCAGAAACCGGAGTCGGATAAGCTTGGGATTTGGACTCAGACTTCTTTCAAACTCTGCTGAGCTGTGTGCAAGTAATTTAACATCTCTGAGCCTCATTTGGTTTAATTTTGAAATAGTACACAGTGCTGAGCTTGAGAAACCCTGAAAGACAGCCATTGGAGCCCAAATTCCACGGCCAGCCCGTGGTTAGTGGGGAGAGCAACCGAGGGCATAGAAGCGACGGGGTCGGAAAGGCACAGAGCAGAAAGGTCGGCAGTGTGGGCTCTGGAGCCGGGTCTCCTGGGTTCAAACCTTCTAGTTTCCTCTTCTCTTCAGTTCCATTAGGGTCTGGAAAACCACGTGCCTAAGTCGTGACTTTGCAGTGGGGACAGACAGTGCCAACTCAGTGGGGACATTGCCGACCCAATGGGGACGGTGCCGACGCGCTCTCCTTCGACCATGGCTCCCCGGGCTTTAGAGCATCTTCTCAGTCTCTTCTCCCCAACAGTCGGAGGGTTATCCCCCTTCCTTAGATTTGGCAACCGGGGAGCAAAGGAGTTAAG
>NW_011891105.1:3689-5067 GCF_000151845.1 Pteropus vampyrus
TTTTACAAAGGGAGAAACGGCCTCAGACTGCTTGCATGACTAAGACGAGATCAGAATGCTCGCGAGGGGACCAGCTGGGACTTGAACCCGGGCCTGTCGAGCTCCAGAATCCTTCTTTCTTGGAGTTTTCCTGGGAGGAAGGGAGGAGTCGAAGCAGAACATAAATAAGTGGACAAATAAACCAGCCAAATTGTTATCGACATAATTATAAGCTATGAGGAAGGAAATAAGGTGGGTGCCATGACAGAGAGGATATGGGTGGAGAGAGGTCTCTCAGGGGGACCATCAGGAAGAGACTCCCAAGAGAGAGGGGAAAATCGAACCCTCACAGCGTTTCTGCTTTCAGGATTCAATCTGATAATGCACACAGTGCCCACAGCCCAATATCTGCCACTAGAAAATTGCCAATAACTGGTAGCCATTATTAAGAAAAGTAAAATGCAAAAAAAAAAAAGAAAGGAAAAAAAAGAAAGAAAAGTAAAATGCTCCTTCAGAGATCGTCGTGGAATCAAATGTGTGCTCCATCCGGCACCCAAAATCTGGATCCTTGCTCTCAGGGAGTAGGGGGAGTCGGGGCAGCGTGGGGTTTGGCAGACGGGCCTCAGCAGGATCAAGGATGCAGGCTACGGCGCCGGCGGGCAGCCTGCCATCCAGCGCCTGGCAACTGCCCGCAGCGTGGAGGATGCCAAGAAGCTAGGAGTCATCTCTGCCAGCCGCACAGTCGCTGTGCGACCTTGGGCAAGTCGCGTCTCCTGTCTGGGCATCTGTTTGCTCATCTGTAAAATGAAGGTTTGGGTCTTCACAATGAAGACCCCTGGGGCTCTGACCTTATCTGATTCGGGCCAACGCCTCCCTCCTTCTTTGGACATGTTCCCACAGTGCCCTCTACTGGCCATTCAGTAGAGAGCAGGGTCTTCACAGCTCGGGGACCATAGGTTCTTAGGGGCCCAGAAACTGGGCCTGCCAACTGCCCTATTCCCATGGGGATTTAGAGCCCTTGGGGACACTTGCAGGATAAGAGTCAGGAAATCCGACTTCTCAAAATCACAGAATTTTGGAGAGAGAAACTTAAAGACTGTTTCTCGCGACAACAGCAATATTAGCTAACATTCGTTCAGTGCTAACAATTTAAAGGTGTGGACGCGATATGCTATGCGTAAAGGGGTGACCAGGAAGGCAGAGGGTCTGCTTGAAAGAGGCGACATCTGTCCTGAGGCCTAAAAGGTGAGCACTGGCCCACCCTGCAGTTGGAAAGGTTACAACAGGCCAAGAGACAAGCACATGCCAAGTCCCTGGCAGGACGAGACCTCGATGTGCTCAAGGAATGAAAAGAATCAGAGTCAACAATCAGAGTCAATAGTTCCTAGACACTGGAATC
>NW_011891106.1:0-3234 GCF_000151845.1 Pteropus vampyrus
CTCCATCACCGAAAATGCCAAGTCTTAGAAAACGTGGCGTTCCTACGCGTGACGTTACGTGAACACCGGCAGCGAGCTGAAACTCTTCCTTCTAGACGGGAGAAGGGTGACATTTTGCCCCTGAGACACGGAACCACCTCGCTGGCCTCAGTGCCATGTGGGCAGGGGCCAGAGTCTGCCCTGGGGAATTTCAGCTCCCACAGCTGCTGGTCCCAAAGGGCACGGTGACTCCGGCTGTGGCAGCAGGTGCTTAGGAGAAGGATAAATGCAGAAGAATGTGACTCGGGGCCGGTCAGGGCAGACACGGCCACGTCCCCAGCACGGGAGGACGTCCCGGCCCCTGGCATTCCGAATGGCCCGTCCTCCCAGGACAGCAGGGGCCGGAGGTCCCGGCTCCCCACGGATGCCCGGATTGGTCCTCAGCAGAAGGTTCGCCATCGATAAGCCACGTGTTTGTTAAAGCTCTGAGGACAGGTGCAGAAATGCACTGATGGCCGTGAGGAGCACGGCGGGCTCGGGCAGCTGGGGCGGGCGAGGCGGGCGAGGCACACGCCTGTGACCCGTCTGGGGAACTGCGGGCCCCTGGGCACTGTGCGAGGTCTCTAAGCTCCTGGAGGGGCGTAAGCCCGAGCGACAGCGGCCGTGTCCCACCCGCGCCCAAGCAGACCTCTGCTCCCCCCACAGGCAGAAGGCGGACGAGGCGCAGCCTCTGGAGGGCGGCCGGTACCGCACCCACAGGAACGGCACCCTGCAGATCAACGCCACCTCACAGGACGACGCCGGCGCCTACTCGTGCTGGGTAGAGAACGCCAAATGGAAAACCGCGGTCACCGCCAGCCTGGACGTCCGAAGTAATTCGCCCGCGTTGCTGCTTCACGGGGCCCTCGTCCCGCTAGACGACGCGCGGGGGCCCCTCCTCCGCCCCCAGCGCGTCCCCTGTGGGTGCGGGGCTGCGTCCCCGAGCGGCCTGGCGCAGTTTCATGAGGACGCGGGGTGGTCTGGGGGGCCGGCGGGGTCTGAGAATGCCCGTCTGGGTATTTCCATGACTGTATTTTATTACAATGACCAATGCAAGGGAACGTCACCAGTCATCACCCTTTGAGCTGAAAAATTCCCAAGGAATTTGCAGGCGCTAAGCTTGTCCGGGGCGTGACAGGGTGGCAGGCGGGGCCTCCGTCCTCAGAATCGGGCACGGCTTGGTGCCTTTTCCCTCTTCGGAACAGTCCCGGGAAGCCGCGACTCGTCTCCCGGGCTTCACTGAAGTCCCGGTTTTGACCTCGCTCAGAGTCCTCTGCAGGGAAGCAGCAGGGGGGCCCACGGCCTTGCGGGGGTCGGGTCCCCGTGTCACGGCCGCGGCTCACGTCCGCATCCGCTCGGGCCCCTCCTCCTCCCTCCCTCCCGTCCCGTGGTGTCCGTGGTGTCCGCTTCTTCCTGTACCCCACGCCATCCGGCACGCCGCCCCCGTGGCTGCACCTCTAAAGCACCGCGTGCTCCCCTCCGACGCCTGCTTCTCCCCCGCCCTTTCGAAGTCCGCGGGGGTGATTCTCTTACACTGCACAGGGCCAGCCGACCTCAGAGCGGAGCAGCTCAGCCCGGCTCAGAGCCCGCAAGGGTGGGGCCGGGAGCCCAGCGCGTCTCCCGGGAGCCAACGTCCCCTCCGGTGCCCACAGCGGCCCGGAAGCCGCTAGTCTCCAAGATGCTCGAGTTCACGAGCCTGGTCAAGTCCTGTCCGCTGTAACGTCCACTTTATGTGTAGGGACCACACAGGGGTCGTATCCGTGAGGAGCCGGGTTTCGCACATTCACGAGGCCCGTCGAGCCGGAACTGAGTGGGCGGCAGTGATGGGGAGCGTGAGCTTCGGTCCCCGCCAGACGGGTTCAAATCCCGGCTCAGCTTCTTACCAGTTAGCGGTCTTTGGTGTCATTACTTAATTTCTTTTTAGCTTTAAATTACTTTGTCTGTCAGGTGGACATATTAACAGTCACAGAATTGTTATTGTCGTTGACTCTACGTCTTAGCAGAGTCCTGGTGACCACAGCAGGTGCCGTTACGTGGTGTTATTGCTAAGTGGATTTCTGGCTCTAAATTTAGAATTAGGAGTAGGATGCTTAGTAATTCAGTAAATTAATTCAGTGTGATGATGACTCCTCCATTGTGTGCCTGGGCTACCAGCCGGTCAATTTTATCGGCGCTCTGTTTTCGATCGGATCCCTCAGTAACAGGTAGATGGTGCCCACTAGTGCATAACCGTGGCACTGGAGGTCAGCCTGTGGGAGGTGGCCTCTGAGAGGGTCACAGAGCCACCAGCTGCGTCCCCGGGGTGAAGTGTGTGTCCCTCCCCCGAGGCCTTTCAGAGTGAGTGCTTCGCATTTGTAACAGCCGTGGGGACGCACTCACTCATCACACAGCCGTGGTGCCCGGTCCGGCTTGGCGTGTGGCTGTCCCTCTGCTCCGGACGTCGCTCACTGCCCCTCGCTCAATGGGAAAGTCGGCAGATATGTCCTGAGCGCCCGCTGTGTGTAGCTGCCCTGCAGGCGCCGGGCTCGGCCACGGAGCGTGACGGGCCAGCCCCTCCGTCCACGGCTCACCGCCATCCCTCCCCCCAGGGGCAAGGCGTCTGCACCGGGGCTCCCCTTCGCCACGGGGTTCTCAGTTAGACAGACGTGCTCACAGGAAGTCAGCCGCCTTCTCTTTTTTTGTTGATGGTGCTGTGATCACACGTCCCAAAGCAGGACCAGGAGAAACTGTGCTGTTTGCAACACCTTGAGGCATTCGCTCCCTCCCATGGTCCTGACTCCCTGAGCCCAGAACATAGTGAGGGGAGTTGCTGGGCTGTTAATTACTGCTGCCCCTCACGCCTTAGCTGTCCGGGCCGGAACGGAAAGGAGCTAGTAATGGTAGGTGACATCGGGGTCCCGGGGTGACCAGCACGGCGTGAGGTTTGACTGTTAAGTTGACGGCTGTGGCTGGTTAAACTGCAGACATTCGATAGCAAGATGGGCTGTGCCCTGTGTCCTAACCAGTGTCTTTGTTTGGTAAAAACAGATGCCACGAAACTTCGAATTTCTCCTACGAGCCCGCGCGTCCCCAAGTCACACACGCTCGAGTTGTACTGTGAGAGCCAGTGCGACTCACATTTGAAGCACAGTCTGAAGCTGACCTGGAGTAAAGGCGGTGAGGCCTTTGAAACCAACGGCACGGACGACGGCAGGTGGGTCGGTGCCTGCGACGAAA
>NW_011891106.1:4869-7296 GCF_000151845.1 Pteropus vampyrus
CCAAGTCCTTCTGCTGACGCTCCCGGTCCCCGTGCCCACATCCCTCGCTGACGACCAGCAGCTTTTACCCAGAAGACGGCAGATTTCTGATCGAGGGGCATACGGAGGGTAACGTGACGGTTCCTCCTGCGCTCCCCCCATTCCCTGTCGTGTGGAGGGGGGTCCCCCTGACTGTTGCACCCCTGCCCCTGGATGCCGTCCCCCCGTCATGGCTCCTGCACACCTCCCCATCAACCTCACGGAAACCGAGGGCCGGGACACCCCGGGGGGCTCCTGCAGGTGTTTGACCCACCCGCGGCTGTGAGTCAGACCCGACTGTCGGGAAAAACGCAGTGGAGGATGGACGTGATGGGAAACCGTTTGCCACATGTGCACAAGCGTGACGGGGACCGTTGGTGACCACGGACAGAGCAAGGGCGCAGTCCCGTGGGAGAGACTGTGGGGCCAGAGTGAGGGGTTTCGCGGTTTGAAGAGGAGGGTGTGAGATGTGGGGGGGCGGGGAGCCCGGGGGACAGCTCCGTCCTTGTTACCAAGGAAGGCCAGAAGGGGGAGCAGGGGACGCGAAGGTGACAAAGCGTTCCGTTCGGCAGGGGCCACGAGGACGGGGGGGTTGGCGTTGGGGGCATCACGCTATGCCGTGACAGACGGCTCCGTGTGACCCAGCACGGACGCCAGGGCCATCAACGTTACGTGGGCTGTCCCTGAGCGCAGGCCCGCCGGGCTCCGTATGCAAAACTCGTCACCTGCTTCACGTGTCTGCTGCTCCCGAGGACAAAGGACACGCCGCCACCCCGTTTTCAGATGAGGTGACTTAGACTCCGCACGTCCCACTGGGGGAGGGAGCCTGAAGCTCAGGCCTCTGAGGACAAGTGGCCCGTCACCGAGCCTCCGGCGGGACGCGGCCACGGCGCAGACGCTCGGGGAGACATGGGGAGAGGCCTCCGGACCCGGGCGGACGTGGCGGCAAAGGCCGCGAGGCACGTGCGGTGACGGCGGGCGTCTTGGGGTCACCAGCCGAGCACAGGGAGGGGAAGGGCGGGGGGCTGGGGACAAAGCCAGAGAACAGGTGGCTCGCGAGGAGGACCCACCTGACGCACCGCCGAACGGGCGCGTGACGGCGCCCCGGGCAGAGACCGGTCACGAGCCGCGAGCCCGGCGTCAGGGACGAGTGCTGGGCTGTCTCGGGCGCTGAGGACGCGTCCTAGTGCGTCCTCGTCCCCCACACGCGTTGGGGTTGACGTGCGCCAGACGCCCTCGGCTCGCGTTCGACGCAGCGGCTCCGTCCCACGTCCACAGCGCTGGTTTGGGGCCTGGACGGGGCCGGGACGTGACATCTCGGTACGTTCCCGCGGTGGCCGACGTCAGCCCCACACCGAGGACCCGCCCTGTGTGAGGAGCTGGCCGACCCTGTGGGGACGGTTGGCGTGCGCCCCGATGCGGGGCCCCGGGGTCGCCGGTCACGTGAACGGGCACGTGGCTCGGGCCTGCGCCTCGGGCTGTGCAGCCGGCCGCTGTGGCCGTGAACGAGGAAGCCGTGTCACCGCAGCCCGCAGCGCCTCCCACAGTCCGGCTCCTCGGCGTCACGTTCAGACGCCACTTACGGAGGGTCCCTCTGCCTCCGCACAGGACGCTGTTTCTCTCAGCGGCAACGTGTCTGGAATCCGGTGGCACCGCACTAACACGGCCACGCGCGCAGTTAGGTTAACGTCACACGGGCCCCGCAGAAGCTGTCGTTCGCAGAAAATGTTTTCGTGTAGTGAGCTAGGCTGAAAATCAGCAAAAATGGAGCGAATGATAAAAGCTACTTCCAAGTGATTGGCAAAAAAAAGAAAAGAGTGCTAGTCTCTGCCACCTAGTGTCACGGACGCCCGCGTCCCCGTGAGCAGACCCCGCCCTGTGCAGCCGGTGCGGAGGGACACGGGGAGGAAGCAGGTCCTCGGCTGCACCCCAGGCACGCGCTCGGGGACGCTGGCGGGCCACCCGGGACGCTGCCTGCGACCCCGGTGACGGCTCCCGAGACGTCTGGACGAGGGCCATCCGGGTGTGGCCCAGACGCTGCTGGTTCCGTGCACTCTCCGGACACCCGGTGACACGGGCCGTCGTCACTGACCCAGGCGTCGCCGGAAACAACCAGAAGCGGACGCGGGCACGGTGGGCGGTGCTTTGGCCTCAGCGTCCAGCTGGGGCGTCCTCGGAGGGAACGCACATCACGCGAAGTGCTCGTCGTCGTCATCGTCACCATCATCACCATTACTATCATTATTATCATTATCGTTATTATTGTCGTTCCCCGATGGCGCTGGATGGGGACACGCGTTTCTGGCAGGAGTTTGTTTCGCGTGGCTGTGTCTGTCCTCGTCACGGCCGGCTTCTCCCCTGCAGGGTAACCGTGGACGGAGCTAACCTGACCGTGTCCAACGTCACTGT
>NW_011891106.1:8535-10176 GCF_000151845.1 Pteropus vampyrus
TGTTACGCGTCCTTTAAGGCGGGGACAGTGGCCCTCGGAGCGGAGGTCGTGTTCAGGGCCGTGACGTTTGGTTGGACACCGGCCACGTTTAAAGCAGGAACATGTCCTCCAGATTGAAAACGTTTTTTGGTCACTACAAACATCTGGCAGTGGACACTCAGCGGGGGCAGGGCCGAGCCCGGGGTGGGGGGTGAGGGGATAGTGGCTGTGACGCTCGTGGTCTCCTCCGGGACCTGATGGCGTCTCGGGGTGTGAGAGAGAATCGCCACCAGCCGCGGGAGGGGGATCGTTAGGGACGAGACTTCTGTTATTGTCGCTTTGCTGTAAAAGCACCACAGACACCCACGTGTGTCAGCTCTCCCGCTGGCCTCACGGCTCCGCCTTCGGGTTTCTGTCCTGACGTGTCCGTGCCACGCCTGCCCCTTCCCACACCGCATCCTGCCGCCTTTGCCAGAGCTCCGGGCCCTGCTGAGAGCAGAACCGTAATCAGCCAGAGGCCATGAGACCCGTGGGACGGGACAGGCGTGGCGGTGCCCTGAGGTGTGCACAGCCCGGCCAGCGGAGGGCCCAGCGGGGCTGGCGGGGCGCCTGGGGGGGGGGCCGACGAACAAAGGCCACGGCCTGCACTCCGCTCACTGTCCCCTTGTTCCCGTTCCCTCTGATTAGATGTCCCGGACCCCCCGGGAAGCCTCCGCTTGTCCGAGAGACACAACAGGAGTGTCCGGCTGACGTGGGAGGCCGGAGACGCCCACAACAGCGACATCAGCGGTAGGGACCGCCAGGTGCCCCTTAATTACTCTCCAGGCCGGAAATGGGCCCAAAGCCCTGCTGGCCGCAGCCGGCGGGTTAGCGCGGAGCTGTACGCTCGTGCGTGGAGCTCAGGTCCCCTTGCCCATCCCCAGGCCACCCTAACCTGTCCCCTGTCCCCCCGCTAGAGTACATTATAGAGTTTGAAGGAAACAAGGTGGACCCCGGCCGGTGGGAGGAGCTGGCGAGGGTCCGGGGAGAGGAGACGACCGCCCTACTGCCCTTGGCCCCGTACGTGACGTACCAGTTCAGAGTCAGCGCCGTGAACGAGGTGGGGCGCAGCCAGCCGAGCCGGCCGTCCGACCGCCACGAGACGCCTCCGGCAGGTAGGTGCCTCCCACGCCGGCTTCCCGCGGGGCGGCGGCCTTTCTGGGAAGGAGAAAAGTACTGAGAGGGCCAGAGAGTGCGGGGGGTTCGGGTGTTCCCCGGGACAGCGTGGTCGAACCACGGGCACCCCAGCTGCGGGAGGAGCGTCCGGTGCGGAGCGGGGAGCCAGCGGGAGGCGCGTGGGCCGCGCGCTCTGTGCAGCTCCCGGTGGCCAGCGTCCTGTTGAAATCAGATACGCAGCTGAAGTTCAGTAGGGACAGTCGAGAGTTCGGCCTCTGACCGAGCGTGGGACCCGCCCCCAGGCTCCTCGTCAGGTTTCCAGTGTCTCCGCCACCGCTGACTTCACGCATCCAGTGTACTTTGTATCTCGATCTCTATCTAAATTCCAAAGACACGTTTTTGTTGTTAAGACCCCAAGGAGAGTAGTCCTAAACCACGTCTCCGAATTGGCCTTGCTCCGTCAGTGTGGCCACGCCACGGGACCGCGTTTCTGCCCCTCGGTGGAAT
>NW_011891107.1:0-1706 GCF_000151845.1 Pteropus vampyrus
AGTCTGAAGCTGAAGCTTAAGCTTTTTGACAAAGCACATTGACCAGCCAGCTGGCTATGCAGTTAAGTCGGCCTTTCACTTATTGATTCATTTTCATTTCTTCTCTCTTTTTTCAATTTTTTTTTTCATTTTCTCTTTTAGTTTCTCAGGTTGATGGGGATGGGGCTTCTGTTCCACTGGGGATCCACATAGGTTCCCTTTGGCCATGGCCCTGCAGGACTGTTTGGGGTTCAGGTCTTATCTGGCCTTTGATCTGTACCCCACTAGCTGTTTAACTTGACCACTGCTTCCTGGTCTCCTCTAGGTGGTTGATGGCTCCCACTCTGCTGACTCCCAGGGATGAGGATTTGAGCTGGATGGATGGTGGCTCTGGGACAGAGATCAGTGCTGTAGTTATGAGTTAGGACCTGGGACTCAGGCTTCTCAGGCTAGACCCCCTCTGTGACTTATCAGCTGCTATTTGAGCAAATCATTTCACCACTCAGTTCCTCAGTTTTCTGCTCTGTGAAAAGGAAATAACAAAAATATTTCCCCCCTTCTATAAGGCATTTGATGAATTTAAAGAAGATGGCATATTCCAAGAACTTAGCACAAGTCTATCCCCGGCATTTGATGAGTGAGAGCTAGTTCTCATACCAGGGCTTATAAGGAACAGATACTTTTTCAGTTAAATCGAAAAGTAGAGGAGAGTGAAAAGGCAGTGTTTGCTTTCTACAAGAAAGATGGTTTGGGGTCTTGAGAGTCCTTGTATATAAGAGCTAAGGGCAGATTGGGCTAAGACATGGCACCCCACATATGGTTTTCTTATCTCCTCAACTTGACAGTGGGATCCTTAAGGGCAGGGTCTGGCACACAGTAGGTGCTCACATAATGAATGACTCGTAACAGTGACAGCCCTAGATCACACATGCTCAATTTTTAGAAGCAATCAAATCCCCATCCCTACTCTTCCTCTAAATAGCAAATGGTGCCCTCACTCAGGATATATTGTTTCACATGTTGCAAAATGTACAGCAAATTCAGTCATTCCTGTCTCTTCTCTTTGGCAGACCCTGGAGTCTTTATCCCTAAGTAGAAAGAGGGTTTCTGATGATTTGGCCAAGTGGTAGATCCAGAGAAGGTTTCAGAATCATTTTTAGTTAATTGGTCCTTGAGTAATCTGCAAGGACCCTTCTGGATTTGCAAACCAGACTCTTCCCTTGCTAAATTGTTTTTCATTTTTATTCACCCAATAGCTCTGGGCGTAGAGCCTACCTACCTCTCGCCTCTGGTCAAAGCCCTTGGGCCCCTAAATGTGGGAAGACAGAGGGATTTGTGGGAACAAGGGAAGGTCAGGGGTTACTTGCCTCTGTGAAAAATACCTGTCATTTCTCCAATTTGAAAAGGCTAATTGTCCTTGGGGCTCCAGACTTGGGTTCTGTGGAACTCAAAATTAATGAATTAAATTAATTTTGTGCTCCCTTTGCTCAGGCTGATTAGCACAAATTAAATTTCACAGGAATTAGCTAAGGCGGAGAGAACATAATCCTGGTGTTTGAGATCAATGCTGATTGCAGAGATGGGGGTGGGGTGCGGGGGTTAGAGTGTGCTCTGGGGTATACCTGGATTACGCTGGCCTGTATTTGGTGCCTAATGCAAGTGATCACTTCTCCAGTTCCAATGCTTCTGTGTGCCTGTAAGCAAATCTAACCCATCTAAAGCCAAGT
>NW_011891107.1:3311-5501 GCF_000151845.1 Pteropus vampyrus
AAAAGTCAGTGCAAGTGGAAACTGTTTCTTTTTAAACATTTTTATTTTTACCTTTAAACATGTCTACCTTAACTCCCCGAGGTAGGACCGAAAACTTGGGGATGAGCATCTGACTCAAGATCCACTTCTTAAACCATGCGCCTAATAATTCCTAGTTTTGATCTTTAAAGCAGAGCAAATAGCAAAGTAATTTGAATGCAGAAAATTATTTTCTACTTCTAGTTTTTTATAGTTTTACACCTATACCTAGTTGACAGAATTTTAAAAAGCAACTCACTTCTTTTTTTTAATTCCTTCTAAAGCATTCAATCTAGTTTTTATGGAAAATCTTCATCCAGTCATATTTTATAGGTTTATGTAATAGCTAATTGAATAGGTAATTATGGTAAAAATGCAACAGACAAGAACGGGTGGGTCACACTCACAACTGATATATAGTATGCATGGCTCTTACCTGGTAGAGGCAGATGGACCATGGGGAACCACAGAGGTTTCCTGGCTGAGAGCATTCCTACATGGTAGGCATCTGTGAGTGTGTCTTACGAGGGATTCTGTTGGTTAGTCCAGACAGATGGCTCACTGAAGGATGGCTAAGGAGAATTTCTACTAGAATAACTTTTTAAATTGAGCACTTAGTACATGCCAGGCACTGAACTAAGCTTTATGTGGATTATTTCCTTTCATTCTCAGAGCACTTCTATAAGTTATCCCTTGGCCTCTAAAGCCGAGAAAACTGAGAATCACATAGGCAGCCTGCCTAGTTCAGTCGCACAGCTGGTGAGTGTTGGGCCATGAATTCTCACACACCAAGATCAATACAATTCCGAGGTCCATACTCTTAAGCACGTCATTACACTGAAGGGTTGCCATGCCACGAAAGGCAGGGATTTGTCCAAGCGCAGCCCTCTGGAGTGTGTATGTGGGGAAAAGGATTGGTGGTCCCAACAAGTGACACTGCTTTAACCCTCTCCATCTCAGTTTGCTGACTTGACCACAGAACTTGCCGATGAGCGTTTCAAAGGGGACGCGGCCTGCCAGGTGCTGGAGAGTGAGCGGGCAGAGCGGCTGCGGACCTCCCGGGAAGTCCAGGAGCTGAAGGTGAGTGGTCTGGGGTGGTGGGGGTGGACGAACAGGGTGGCTGGGAGTGGTTGGGCCTGCCTCGCTGTGTTCACATCTGTAATCAGTGAGCCTAAGCAAGGTGCACAGGCTTATTGACTCCCATGCTCAAGGTCCCGGGAGACATTTGGATTGGGCCTTGCTAAGCTTTGGCCTTGGAGGTGCCCTGGGTAAAGACGGTGCAGAGGGTGGACAGTCCTGGCTACGGAGGCACCATGGTGCAGATTGTGCAGGGAATGCCAGTCTGATCTGAGAGGAACCATGGGTGAGATAGCCAGCCCAGGCCTCTATCTGGCTGGAGTTTGAACCGCGAGGCCTTTCTTTCAGAGCAAGTATGAGCAAGTCCAGAAGAAGTTGAGAGAAGTAGAGAAGCAGTTGGAAGAAGCCCAGCAGAAAATTCAGTTGAATGACTTGGAAAGGAGTCACACTGGAGGAGGTGAGCAGATTGGAACTCTTGGGATTATATGTTGGTGGCAAAAGCTGTCCTTTTATTTCATTCATTCATTCATTCATTCATTCACACTAAGCACTTACTTTGCACTAGACATTGCACTAGGGGCTGAGACTTTGGCAGAGCAAACAAGAACAGTCCTTGGCCTCCTGGAGCGGACAGTCTAGTGGAACAGGCAAATAATTACACAGGTAATTAAACAGATTATTCAACAATATCCCAAATAATAAATTATCAATGTGACAGTTACTGTTCACTAATAATACAAAGAATGATTAAAAATAAAAGTGAGGCAAGGCAACTTTATATGAATAATTTTAATGTAAAAATTGAGGAAGGCAGTTCAGTAGTTAAAAGTGAAATCTATTAAATTGCATTTCTGGATTTAAATCTAAATTCCATCTCTTATGAGTGATTTGGGGCATAGAAATTGTTGTGCCTTTTTATAAAATCTCTCAGAGGATGTAGTCATAGATGATTAATAGAAAGTGTTTAGCCATGTGCATGGCACAGAGCGCTAGGTAGCTATTAGTTACTTTATTATTATTACTACTACTAATAGTGGGATCGTTGTCCGTGCTCAATCTGTGGAGCAGAAACTACTACTATCCCCATTTAAAAGC
>NW_011891107.1:5551-7498 GCF_000151845.1 Pteropus vampyrus
AAGGATTGGTGGTCCCAACAAGTGACACTGCTTTAACCCTCTCCATCTCAGTTTGCTGACTTGACCACAGAACTTGCCGATGAGCGTTTCAAAGGGGACGCGGCCTGCCAGGTGCTGGAGAGTGAGCGGGCAGAGCGGCTGCGGACCTCCCGGGAAGTCCAGGAGCTGAAGGTGAGTGGTCTGGGGTGGTGGGGGTGGACGAACAGGGTGGCTGGGAGTGGTTGGGCCTGCCTCGCTGTGTTCACATCTGTAATCAGTGAGCCTAAGCAAGGTGCACAGGCTTATTGACTCCCATGCTCAAGGTCCCGGGAGACATTTGGATTGGGCCTTGCTAAGCTTTGGCCTTGGAGGTGCCCTGGGTAAAGACGGTGCAGAGGGTGGACAGTCCTGGCTACGGAGGCACCATGGTGCAGATTGTGCAGGGAATGCCAGTCTGATCTGAGAGGAACCATGGGTGAGATAGCCAGCCCAGGCCTCTATCTGGCTGGAGTTTGAACCGCGAGGCCTTTCTTTCAGAGCAAGTATGAGCAAGTCCAGAAGAAGTTGAGAGAAGTAGAGAAGCAGTTGGAAGAAGCCCAGCAGAAAATTCAGTTGAATGACTTGGAAAGGAGTCACACTGGAGGAGGTGAGCAGATTGGAACTCTTGGGATTATATGTTGGTGGCAAAAGCTGTCCTTTTATTTCATTCATTCATTCATTCATTCATTCACACTAAGCACTTACTTTGCACTAGACATTGCACTAGGGGCTGAGACTTTGGCAGAGCAAACAAGAACAGTCCTTGGCCTCCTGGAGCGGACAGTCTAGTGGAACAGGCAAATAATTACACAGGTAATTAAACAGATTATTCAACAATATCCCAAATAATAAATTATCAATGTGACAGTTACTGTTCACTAATAATACAAAGAATGATTAAAAATAAAAGTGAGGCAAGGCAACTTTATATGAATAATTTTAATGTAAAAATTGAGGAAGGCAGTTCAGTAGTTAAAAGTGAAATCTATTAAATTGCATTTCTGGATTTAAATCTAAATTCCATCTCTTATGAGTGATTTGGGGCATAGAAATTGTTGTGCCTTTTTATAAAATCTCTCAGAGGATGTCGTCATAGATGATTAATAGAAAGTGTTTAGCCATGTGCATGGCACAGAGCGCTAGGTAGCTATTAGTTACTTTATTATTATTACTACTACTAATAGTGGGATCGTTGTCCGTGCTCAATCTGTGGAGCAGAAACTACTACTATCCCCATTTAAAAGCAGTGTCAGGCACTCAGCAGTTATTGAATGACTGGAGAGAAGGTGAGAGGACCCTTGAATTGCCCAAGGATAGACGGATGCACCCAGCAGAGCCAGGAATTTCTGGTGGTGCCCATCTTACACAGTTGCCTGGAGACTCACATACCATGGTTGGATGGGCACAGTGACATCTTGGTCAACCCTTCTCCCCAGTCTAAATGAATTAGGTGAGAAGGGTGCCCAGTGTGTCTGTCAGCTTTTATAAAATGTTAACATCATTCTTTCAGTCCCCCCAGAGAATTTATGCCCTAGAAATGTCAGGGACACTCAGAAGAACAGAGGTCTGGAGGTGGTGGGAAAGAGGCAAAGCACATTTGCTTTCTACTCCACTCTGGTTCTCCTCTCATCCTGGCTTTCCCTAGGGCAGACATTTACCAGGGAGGTTAATACAAAAGAGTTTGAGATTCTCAATACAGGAGACCCAACAAAGTAAGGTACACACAGGGAGTGGGAAAGGTGTTTGCATAGAACCAGCAGTGGGGGACAGCACGATTTTCCCAGAAGAGCATCGGCTCCAGCTCCATCTTGACTGTGATTTATGTCTCAATGGTACTCCCCAGTTTGTTTTCCTATGGAAAGATATGAGAGTTGAAAGAGAGAGGAGATGTACGCAGCTCATGAGTACATTAGTCACACTGCTATGTGG
>NW_011891108.1:0-1719 GCF_000151845.1 Pteropus vampyrus
GTGCCAGGCTGCTCTCCGCGGGGGGATGGTTAACTCCTGCCGCGGGTCTTCCCTTCGCCCCGGTGACTTAGGCAGTCCACTCAGGCGTGGCCGGAGACAGCTTCTGATCAGCGATGGACGGTGGCCTTGTCTCAGTAATCGGCAGAATGATGGCTCTCCAAAGACATCCCATCCTGGTCCTGGCACTGAGTGTCGCCTCACTTGGCAAAGTGACTTTGCAGATGGGATTAAGTCATCTTAACCCTGAGATGGGGATGACCGTGGTTCCTGGGGCCCAGCGTCCTCACGGGGTCCTCATAAGGGGGAGGCGGGAGGGTCAGGGTCAGAGAGATGGACGAGGCTGCGCTGCCGGCTGTGACAAGGAGGCAGGGGCTGGGACTAGGGACACGGAGCCTCTGGAAGCTAGAAAAGGCCAGAGATGGTTCTCCCTGGAACCTTGGGATGGCCCGACCCTGCCCCGCCTGGGTCACTCCACGAGGCCCGTGTGGGACCCCTGACCCCAGGACTGTCAGAGAATCAGTGTGTGTGGTCGTGCGGCACTGAGTTCGTGATGACTCGTTAGAGCATTTATGGGAAACTAACACATCCTCTGATTCCAGAAGTCTCCGTGCAGGGGGACGGTGAGCCTGGCTATCCCCAGAAGCCACGGCGGGTAACGCTCCATTAGCTGTGAGCATTTGCACCTCAGGGTGCCTGCCACCCACCTCCTCTCTCAGGGGGCAGCCTCCAACGACCACAAATGGTGTCACGGCCAACTGAGAGCTATCCCGTACCCTGGGACATGCTTCCAGCTCCTCCCTGTCACCGTTACAAGGAACCGCTGTCCGTTCTCAGTGGCGTCCCCTCCCTGCTTGGCCAGAGGCAGGTGAGGCAGGCCCAGGTGAGTCCTGGCAGTCTGGACTCTGCAGAGGGACCCGTCAGCCCTGGGGCCTTGCAGGGCAGATGGGGAGGCAGTTGACCTTGCAGACCGGGCAGCGAGGGAGGGACCCAGTGGCTGTGGGGGAGGCTGGGCCGTGGGGACTGTGGGCAGGCTGGCAGCGTCCGTCTCCCAGGCCCATCGGAGTTCTCCCAGTGGATCCATGAGGGTCGATGCAAAATTAATTAGAGTAATCAACTCGGCCGCACCGCGGAGAGGACCCACACAGGTTTCGGCCACTAATTGGTAGGAGCTGACAGTGTGTCCCCCGAGTCTTCGAGGTATTAGCGCTCCTTCTCCCTCCCCCACCCCGTCGATTAATTACCTTTTTGCATCTGCCACCCCCTTCCTTGCTCCTGGGAGGGAGAGTACAGAGAGATCTGAGAGGTAGCACAGAGGACTCTGGGTCCCCACGTGTCCCCTCCCCCAGGGCGAGCCCACGGGAGAAACTGACACCCAGAGGGCAGCAGAGGGCCACGGCCAACCCTAGAAGAGCCAGCGCAGCCTCGGAAGCGCCTCATTGGACGTGGGACACACGGGGACAACTGTCTGTCCACCTGTCTGTCTATGCATCTGTTCGTCCATCCATGTGTGCGGTCATGCACCTGTCTAGACATCTATATGTGCATTCATCCTTCTGTTCATTCCTACAGACACCCATCCACCCGTCCATCTGCCCATCATCCACCCATCTATCATCCACCGTCTATCATCCATCCATCATTCATTCATCCACCTAGCCATTCATATAGCTATCATCCATAATTCACCCTTCCATCCATGCATGCATTCATTTATTCATC
>NW_011891108.1:4724-5732 GCF_000151845.1 Pteropus vampyrus
CGCCTGGCAGCCGGCGGGCTCCAGGCTGTGGCCATGACGCTGGCTGCAAACCTCCCTGCGTGTGTTTTTATCATTATGATTTGCAGGGAGCACCCGCCACCCTGGGGGGGGCGGCAACCCAGAGACCCCCGGCACCAGGGCAGGAGGCTGCCCGGGAGCCAGCTCGTTTCTGTCCCTTACGGAGAAAGATGGAGGCAGTGAGAAGCCAGGGTCCAGGGTCCCCATGCCCCAGCCTGCTGTGCTGCCTCAGGCAGCTTCTCATCCTCTCCAGACCCCAGCGGCTGGGGGCCGGGACCCGCTGTGGGTGGCTTCTTCGTTCTGGAAGCGGAAGGTCCTCTCCTTTGGCGGCTTCCGTCCCGGACCCTCTCAGCGGGCTCCAGCTGGCTCTGCTGCTCCCAGCTCAGGCCTCAGAGCCGGGCACCTGGGTCGCCGTGGGCACTGGGCAGGCCCTGGTGTCCATGCTTGTCCAGCGGGGCAGCGTGTGGCTGTGCGGGACGCAGTGACAGTAACACAGGATTCCTGTAGCTCCTGGAGTATGAGGACCGCAGTCCGGCCCAGCTCCTGTCCCTGTCCCCATTCACGAGGAGCAGGGCTGGGCGGCCCGAAGGCAGCCCTGGGAAACAGAGCTGAAGAGCATCAGCATCCCTCTCCACCTGAGAGGCTGCACGAATGCAAGGGGGACCCCAGACCCCCTGTCCTGCCAACTGCTTTCAAAACACTGCATGTTCCCACTGCCAGCATCATGGGGGGTGGGGGAGGGGTAAGGAACGGACAGACAGAGAAGAGGGAGCCGAGGCTGGGCCAGAGCCCTTGCTCCAGGCCCTGCCCAGCTCGTCCCCAGGCCCCCGGAAACGTTACCCCCCAGGCGCCAGGCTGCAGGAGCTTGGCGTCCGGTGCCGTCAACCACTCAGCTGTCTGTCACCCCTCTCTCTTCTCAAGCTCCTGTCGCTGGGCATGACCAGACTCTGGGACTCAGAGAGCAATGACACCCAACCCGGGGCCTCCCTG
>NW_011891108.1:7667-9874 GCF_000151845.1 Pteropus vampyrus
GGGGCGCCGGGCCAGGCAGGCCGCCAGGGCGAGGCCAGCGGCGCTGTCCAGGGCTTCCACGGGCACAGCCGGGGCTGCACAAGGCGTGCGGAGCAAGACCCCTGAGTCGCCGGCGGTCACCGGAAGCTCTGCCTGAGCCGGACCCAAACCCCTGCCAGCCTTGTCCGCACGGCACAGGCACCTTGGCATGGTCACTTACGGCGACACCATGTACCGACCACGCTGTCAACACTGGTGGCGGGGCTCCTGTGCAGAGCGCCCGGGAGCTCAGCCCCTCCGGACTCTGAGGCGCCCCCGGCCCGGCGGCGGCCCCCACGAGCACTTCTGCCCTGGCCGTTGGCCATTGGCCTCCTGGGCACGGCGGGACACTCGGAACCTCCGGGCTGCAGACCTTCCGGGTGGACGGTGCGCGTGGCCCGGTGCGCTCCGGCTCGGCGGCCCCCAGGCCCACCAGAGGCCTTGGCCTCGGCCGCTAAACCTCACGGAAGATTCCCGTCCTGTGTGGGCACCCCTCTCCCGAGACCCCCGGCCTGTCCCAGGTCCCCGACTCGGCCCTCTGAACTGGCCTCAGGGTCTTCCCGCGTCCCCACGAGTGGTGGCCCCACTGTCCGCCTGCCTCTCAGCTAGATGCACGGCCCCTCCCCAACCAGGCCATCTAGCTGAATCCCTGGGACAGGCTCGTCCTGGTTTGGGGTGCCCAGGGCCTTGCCTCCTCCCGGGTGTCCCCACTTCTGCTGTCACCCCTCCAGACCAGGCTGGAAAGGGCCAGAGCATAAAGCGTCTCAGGCCTGTGGGCCAGACGGTGTCTGTCGGGACCGCCCCGCTCTGCCCTTGCAGTAAAAGCCCCTTAGACGATACATCAATGAGTGGGCGTGGCTGGGTGCCAATAAAACTTTATTTATAAAACCAGGCCGAGGGCCACATCTGGCCCCTAGGCCATAGTTTGCTGCCTCCTGAGCTAGAACGTCCCCAGCACGCACCTCAGCAGGCTCTTTCTCACTTGCAGGCCCGGTACACACCTCCCCAGCTCCAAACCTTTGCTGTGGCTCTTCTTTGCCTGGGGACAAAGGTCCCACTGTCCTGGCTTGGCGTGGAAGGCTGTTCAGGCCGTGGCCGAGCCGGCCTCCATCACTACCCTGATGGCCGTGCTCTCTCTCTCACCGATGCTGCATCCTTGCCCTCCATCGTCATTGCCAGGCCGACTCCTACCCATCCCTCAGAGTCCCAGCTCCAATGCCCCCTCCTCTGAATCCCCATCTGTGTCTCAAAGATAGCCTGTGGCCACAACTGCACCTCACCCTTCACCGTGGCCCTGACTGCCTGGGTCTGGAGGCGTCCGTGTCCAGCCCTGTCTGCTCCCAACTTGAGGGATCCTCCCAAACCAAGCGTCAGCGAGGAGAGTGGGTATCTTACCCAAGCCAGCTGATCGTTTAGCATCTCCTCCCCCTGGCTATGGTGATTGGTCCATGACAGGGCACGTGACCCACACTGGCCAATCAAAGCCCTTCCCTGAGATTTTTTTAGTCCCTGCCTTCACTCAAACAACTCAAAACCAAGTGGCCGTCACACCAGCACAAAGTAGGCACTTCGTGCACATCACAAATAAATGACCACCATCCCCTTAGCCTCCCCAGTCTCCCTCCCTGTCCATCTTCCTCCGTGACTCACGTCATGTGATAGCTCACGCGGACGTGGGATCTAAGAGAGCAGACGTTTCTGTCTGTCCACACCGCCTCCGGCACACAGCCTGCACGCAGGGCTCACCGCAGCGGGCTCGCTGCCCGTTCCAGAGGTGGGGAGCGGTGTCACTCCAGGCGCCGAAGTGCAAGCTTTTCCCTCCGTCACAGCGGCTCCCGGTCTCTCTCCATCTGCTCTTCCGTGTCGTCCTACATGAAGAAAAATTTTAAATTTGAACGAGCTGCAGGAGCGCGATGGCTTCTACTGTGCAATGCCAGTCTTAAGTGCTAATAAATACTAGGGCACGGAACGCGTGTGGCCGAATCGTGAAGTCACACCGCTTGCTTTTCGTAGATGGTACACGCACGTGTGTCCTGTTGCTCCCAGAACCAACGGAGCACCGAGCCGGCTGTTTTTACTGCACTCCTGGGCTCGCGAATGTCCCGCTAACGCCGAGGAAGCTGGTGGGTGTGAGCAGGGCCGCCGGAAACAGAGGGGACACACGTGTGGCACGAGCGTCCTGTCTGCTC
>NW_011891108.1:10779-11150 GCF_000151845.1 Pteropus vampyrus
CCGGTGGACACACGCAACGTGGCCGTCCGCACGGGGAGTGTCCCTCGGCCATGAAGAGCGGGGAGACGCTGACACTCGCCATGACGTGGACGGACCCCGAACCCAGGACGCTCGGTGAGACACCGACACACAAGGCCACATGGCGTGTGACTCCGTTCACAGACAGGACGTGGATGAGTTTGTCAGGGCTGGGACAGGGATTGGGGGGGTGACTGCTGATGGAGACGGAGTGTCTCGTGGGTGATGGAAGGTTCTAGCACTAGGTGGAGGTACTGATTGCACAGCTCTGTGAATGCACCGAAACCAGTGACTTGTGCGCTTTAAAACGTTGGATTTATATTCCATCGATTTTCCCTCAATTTTTGAAAGCT
>NW_011891109.1:0-316 GCF_000151845.1 Pteropus vampyrus
TAAACAATCTGTTACCGCATTGCAGTTCAATAAATTGATGACTCAAACCACAGAAGTTTCCCAAGTTCTTCAGAGGTTCTGGGTGGGAGGTGACCGGAGAAGTTTGCTACTCCATCCATCCTCTGCAATCAGAGACAGCTTCGGAGGCGTGGGACCCTGTGCAGTCAGTCCCACTGGGTCCCACACTTGAGAGAGTCCCATATTTGCTTTACTAGTCTGCTGTCACTCTCTTGAAATTCTCAGTAATTTTTAAAACAGAAGGCCACACATTTTCATTTTAGACCGAGACCCACAAATTATGTGACTGGTCCTGCCT
>NW_011891109.1:2360-4199 GCF_000151845.1 Pteropus vampyrus
TTTCAATTGTTTTCCTATTTCAGTACGAATTTTTATCGTATGATTACTTAATATTCTAAGTAGTCATAAACGTTTAAAAAGATACAAACTATACTATATTTTAGTAAAGATGACTATTATTATTTAAGAATAATTATTTAAAGCATATAAATAAGTAAAATTGCATTCAGTAAACACTGATCGTTGGTCACACATTCCAAAAAATAGTCAGTCCTTATTCATCTGATAGGGAATAGCATGAAGCAGCAGTTGATTGTTGTCAAACGACTTCTATTTTAAAAACCACCAAAAGGATCAGTTAAGAGTTGTTCGAAATGATTGTCTGAGGTTAAGTGATGCTGGTGTATTTTTTTCATGCTGTCTCAGATGTATCAACATGGACTAAGTACAAAACAAACAAACATGTTTTTCTGTTCGATATTTGAGATGTGAACATATCATGTTGTTGTTTGACATGTCAGGGAGAGGATCAGGCTCTGAAATCTTCAACGAACCCAGCAAAAGCCCAGGATTATACCCTGAAAGAACATTTTCTTCAACCTTTCAGGGATGAAGCCCCATCGATAACCTCCAGCGTCCTGTAACATTAATGCTTTACATAGATGATCCTTAATGGACACTGGGAGTCGCTGACCCAAAGCTGGTGACCACTGCTCCAGGATAGTGAGAGTTTTAATATCCATTTTTAGCTCCCATTAACTCTAGATTGTTCATAATTACAGAGCTATATTAATCTCACCAAGCGAATATGTAAAACCAATTCTATTTGGTTCAAAAATATTCATGTTCCACTCAGGTAAATATTGAAATAAATTTGGATTTCTTTAAAACATATTTCCTGAGAGTCTGGGGGAGACAATCAAGAGAATTCTGGGTAGGCCAGGGAAACCAGCTTGGAATTAAATATTTCCTAAAATATTTAAATTAGCGCTCTCAAAAAAAGGATTCTTTCCCCAACCTAAATGTTTGAGATTTGTCTGGAATACTTTTCCCACAGCTTCTAAATATCCAGATTTATATCAGAATGTCCAGGAGGTGGGGAGAAGGGGAAAGAAGGAGAATTTCAATTAGATGCTGCGATTTTTGTATCTACTAAAGGAGAAACAGCAGATGCAATTTTGAAAGCCAAATTATTTGGGGCGGGGGGGTGTGAGAAGAAAAACCAGAACTCAGTTGACATTGATGATCACTCTGATGTACAGTTTCCAGTTTATTTCTTTTTTTCTAGGATGTAGTGTCAGTAAATGCCACTGCTCTTAAAGGTTTGCCAGTATTTCTGTGAGAAATCTCTGTCGTTTCTGCTTGGGGTGTGCTATAACTTGGCAATTTGTGAGCACACTGGGCTGGAGCATGGTATACACATTGTCAGCCCAGATGCAATTTTCCAGCGCAATTACCAAAAATGACATCAAAGAAGCTGCTTGGGATTTTAGTTGATGGGGATGTTAGCAAAAGCAATATTTGTATTGCGCTTTTCTTGCTGCGTGTTTTTACTCCTTGATTTTGTTCATCTTTATTTCAGGCTATTCTCATCTTAGAAAAACTGAAGTTTAAACACACGTCAAAAAATCGAGGTAGGTTTCATTATAGAATGCGCGTCTGTTATGGCAGAAATGTGGCTTACAAATGGTTTTTCCTGCTAGCAGTTGAGGGCAGGACATGGACCCTCTTCCCCGGTATAAGATCTTTGGCTTTCCTTCAGCTGCTAACACAACTCTCATTACTGTGTTCTTTCTTCCCAAGATTCTTAGGGTTCTCTGAGTGTGCTACATTTTGGTCTGTGTTGGTTAATTTGTGGGCGAGGACCACATCTATGCAAGCCATTCTGTACAAGGCCTC
>NW_011891109.1:9289-10898 GCF_000151845.1 Pteropus vampyrus
TAGCCGAAGATATGTCCAGGACAGAATCCAACACAATATTTCGGTCTCCTCCCACTGCTCCCTTGAGGATGGGCTGTTCACCAATTTTGGCCACAATAACAGTTATGTAGAGGAGAGATTCATTATAGTTTGGGCATAGATCTTAACCAGTGCCCATGCGACCTCGTGACAACATTATTTAGCATTCAGATTGGATGTGAGCTCTTACTGGGAAAAGAATATTGCTAAAGATTAGCATTGCTGGGCCCTTGAAGCAAAGTGAGACAGATAGGAAAGATGCATATTCTCTATATTGAACTGACTGGCAGGTGTGAGCAGCATCCCATAAGTATGATGAATATTTGGCAATGACATATTAAACAGAAATACAGTTGTTTTTTAAAAAAAAGAAAATGCTTGTACTTATGCTTTTTACGATAGTGTGTCTGGGGCGCTGGGAATCCATACGTACCGAGGCAGCAGCACCAGAGTCTTCCCTCAGGAAAATCTGGGAGGCAGAAAAACTTCCCCATCTTTCCTCTTCTCGTCTCCTTCCCTCTATCGCTATTTCTTCTCTCCCGCCCTTGTCCCATCATCTCAAAATACACACCCCATACTTCTACTTTAATATCTTTCTGCACCTTATTGCAGGCTGTTTTGAGTTTCAAAGAAATGTGTGCAAAGCAAACAGAAAGACATGGAATATCAACGAAGCTTTATTAAACAGCTAATGGACTTATATTCCCTGGAGAAGCTGATTCTGGGCTGAGAGAACCCGACTGAATACACACAAACTTATCAAGATGTGCTTGCCATGGCTTTCTTGTACAAGTCGGAACCAAGAAGGACACAGAATCGTCATGTAGCAGACGAAGAAAGCATGTGATTGATGACGAGGGGGAGCGGGGTTATGGTGTGAACGCCCCAAGAGACAACCGGGTAATTTAGTCCGGGGCTGGGAGAGGAATCGGGTTGTGTGCAGCTGTGAAGGGGCAGCGGGAATAAGGAGGCGTCAGAGGCCCTGGAGCTGTGGCGGGGCCTCCTGGGCTTTGCCCCCACACCCACGGGGCTTCGGCTGGTCAGCCCTTAGTTCTAATCAACTAAGGGCAACACAGAGATCCTAGTACTTGTCTAGTGCTGAGGGACCAGGCGATCGGCGGGGAGGAGGGCAGGGAGAAATAAAGCAGAAGGATCAGAGGAAAGAAGAGGGGGAGGAATTAACCAGTAAAGGGCCATTCGGGTGGCCCCTTTTACGTGGGCTCAGACTAATGGGAGAGGCGAGCACCCCGCACACATCAAGGAGGACACAGAACGAAGCTTTTCAACAGAGCCTTCTCGCAGGAAGGAAGGTCTGAGGAGACGTGAAGCAGGGGCTTGCAACTGCCCTAAGGAAAGGAGTCGGGTGAATGTTTTCAAAATAAAAAAGGCTGAGAAGGGAACTGTGAACAGGGTGGCGCTGGGGGTCAACCAGCACGTTCGAGTGTTTTATTGTCGCTATCAAAAAGACGCCGGGAAAGGAAAAGGAAGAAGGGAAAAACGCTTTTTGAGTTTTGAGTTCCTTTTCTCTTTGCTCAAAAAGAGGCAATTGAGAGATCGAGCTTATTTGAAGATTATTTTCGTCTGTTTGGGG
>NW_011891109.1:14783-16408 GCF_000151845.1 Pteropus vampyrus
CCTGCCAGCGTTGGACTCTCCGATCATAAGTCTCAACAAAAATCTTGTTGACTCTTCACCAGATTCGCCTGTGTAGCCAGCTCCCCACCCCCCACCCCACCTCCGCTTTGCAAATCAGATCACTTTCATTCAACTATTTTGATGCAGGTTGTGTGAGCACAACCAAATGCTAGTGACAATACCAAAATTTAGGGCTCTTGGCATGATGAGCCTTGCTTTTCCTCTAGGCATGTGTATTAGTTCAAGTCCTCCGAGAAGCAGATACCAAGACAGGATTACACGCGCAAGCTGTAAGAGCTGCCAGACAGTGGTGTAAGTCTGACCTCAAGGGAAGGAAAAAGGTAGCTTGGGTAGAAGCATCTCACACTGCCATGCAGTCTCAAGAAGGTTCTGCAAGACCCCAGGAAGTCCTTGAACCAAAGTCAGCCGTCAGAGGAGCTCAGTGTCTCCTAGGGTCCAATCTGCCTTATAGTCCTGCCACACTCAGTCATGGGCTGGAAGAAGCCCAAGGGAAGCATGGCCTTGGTGTGAACGTGATGATAGATTGCAGAGCACAGCAGCTGGAGGCCTTGGTCAACTGCACTCCCAAGACATGCTGGCCTACTAGGCTGATTGGCAAGGCCGGCACCACACACCGTCAATGAGCTAATATGCATACGGAGCCTCAGTAAAATTATAAAAATAAAAAATAGGGAGGGAATTTGTGGTTCTTTTTGGTTTCTTGCTTCCATAAGTTCCATGCAACTCCTTACCTTACCTCCAAATAATGACAGAAAATATTGTCACCTGGTTAATGATTACATAACTTTCCTAAGTCCCACAGGTAAAAGATAAAGACTTGTAAAACAGAAAAGTAGCTGGAATGTGTGCAAGAAACAAGAAATGAACAGAAATTGGGTGATGGAAAAGAGCAAAGAAGAAAAAAAGAAGAGAAGTCAGAGGAAACCTACAAATCCTCTTCAGAGGCGGGTGGCCAGGAAGAAATTGCCAGCAAAAGTCTAGGTGAAGGCTGTTGAAGAATAAGAATGTCCAGACATCAGAAAAGGGGTTATTTAATGTGAAGCACTACCATCAGATACACAAATTGCTCATTTCCTCCTAGTTTTTTAAGCTCTAGATTTGGGGGAGAAGAGATTCAATGCTAGTACCTCTCCATATGTCTTCAAGATTATGTTTGAGGGTTTTTTTGCTACATTGAATTCTAGTGAATAATCTAAACTTTTCAGTTAAATTAAAATTTATTTTTATCGAATATTCTTTTAGAGCTTACGAGCCAGAATTTGGAACCATCTCATGCTGTGCCGATACTGTCATAATTGTTCCTTCTGTGTATGTGTTTGAGCTGGTCAAATCTGTGCCTTGACCTTTAGATTGTAAACTCTTTAGGAACAGCTTTAAGAATATAAATATTTTCTATGGCCCCTACGTTTGTCACGACAGGATTATTATTTAATTACAATCATGACGTTTGAACCTTAAAAGTCTATATACAAAAGTAAAAGGTTTTTCACACCTTAATACAAATTCAGTAGGCTCCCTCTTATCCATTTCCTCCATCATATCTCTGCTGCATCTGATACTGTTGATCAGTCACTTATTGAATGGCGTTTCTTCCTGGGCTCCCA
>NW_011891110.1:0-1725 GCF_000151845.1 Pteropus vampyrus
TGCAACTCTGGTACCTTCTTAGCAATCTTGTACGCTATCTAAATTATATGACTGAAAGGGAGCTTGGGAAGACACATGAGTTTTCATGTCCCAAGGCAGAAAATCATATGTAGAGAAACAACATGTTTCAAACTGGATTGGACATGGGAGATCTTGATCCAATGCCATTATTATCGATGGAGAAATTGAAGTACAGGGGATGACTCAGCCATGATGATATAACTAACTTAGTTAGAAATAAACCTAGAACCCACTCTACTAGCTGGCACTCCTCTCTTTCAACTGCAACATAAATTCTCAGATATTAGGGTCAGAAAAAATTCACAATGATTTATTTGAAATAAATATTTAATTGAGTAAGAAACAAACTGTTCATGAATAAAGGACCTCAAATCTGAAAATGGTAGAAAGTTTATCTCAGCATGGTTACAGTAAGGTTTATAAGCCTGAAAGTGAAAGTTCATAGCACTATATTTTCATCGATTAGGATCAGAGGGTTACTTAGGCCATCACTGATTGGCTATAAAATGCTGAATCATGTTGAGAAGAAAATAGGGCTCAAGGTTTGTCCATGGTTTAAGTGGGTATTTCAAGAAAATGGGTCCTTATGAGTTTTGCTGAGCTTAGATATGGGCTATTTGCTCAGAGGCAAAGGTTGGTTCCAGCCTCCATTTTGATTTTTATTTAACTTAATGTGCACAAAAATCATCTAGGGAACATGATTACAGGGCAGATAGAGGGTCCCACCAAAAAGGTCAGAGTCATTAGATCTGGTACGGAGTCTAGAATCCGTATTTTTATATAGCTTCTCTAGGTGATCATGAAGCAAATGACCTGAGCTGTTTTAAGAAAAGCTGCATTACTTGATTTAATAACTTCTCATTTAATTTTAGAGAGACTTCTGGAACCGGAACTGAGAAATTATTCAAATGTCTAACCAAGGAGTCACAAAGATTGAAATTGACTTATAATTGCTTCTTCATACATTTTTTCAGGCTAATTTCTGGGCAAGAGAGAATTGTAACAACAACAACAAAAATGTCTAAGTATCAACTATGCTTGATTCTAACATCCATATTCTCACACAGCCTCTTCTCAGTAAGAAGAAATACGGCCAAAGGTCTCCCTTCTCTCACTGGTCTCTCAAATCTTAAAAGTGTCAAGAAAAGTAGCAAGTATTCCTTTTCTACAAAGGGTTCTCATTTCTAAATTAGTAGTTTTGCTGATATTCTTTTTTTTATGTTAAAAATTTAGCTTAATTTTATTATTGATGGCCTATCATATATTATATATTTTATATCTAGATAGATAGATAGATAGATAGATAGATAGATAGATAGATAGATAGATAGATAGATACTTTTGTTTCAGGATGATATTCTTAATAGAAATAAATCTGGGCTTCCTCTTATCAAAGTCATAATAGTGTTCAATTGTAGAAACTTAAATTTTAGTAAGTTAGTAAGTCAGAGAAATGGACTTGATAGAGTTAAGATTTAAGATTTTGCTGATTCCAGAGGCCCCATGACTTTTCTGTTGCATTATTGCCTCTCACATAAAGTCCCACAAAGAAATACGAACTAATTTGTGAAAACCATTATCTTCAGCCATCAATGAACCTTCTCCCACTAGAATTGATCTCCCAAATATTAGGCATTAAGCAGCAGAATAGCAGCTACCTGACCCGCTCCTCTGTCCCCTTCTCCTACCCTCAACGAGCTGCAG
>NW_011891110.1:4760-6249 GCF_000151845.1 Pteropus vampyrus
ATTAGAAACAATGAATAATAATCATCTGATCAGACAAAAGCATGGAGATATTAAAATATGAATCCTTGATCATTAAAGCCCTGAAGCAGTCCTTCATGTGTCCTTACTGTCCCATACCTCACATCCACAAGGCAGAGGTGGGTCAATCAATAGTATCTCTGACTAGAAACTGCTGGGTTTCCAGTTGTTGTAATTTCTTACTTAAATGCTTGTAATACTATTTTTTTTGCATGTGACAATTTGACAGCGTTATTATCTATCATTGATTTCAAGGGGGAAATAAGAGATTTTCAAAATTAAAAAAAAAAAATTGAACTAAAATCGTTAAGCTGTTCCTTTATTCTAGATATTCCAAAGAAAAATATTTTATGTGAGTTTTGTTTTTTCCTCCCTCCTCAAATAGTTGACCGCTTATATACTTATTGCTTTTTTTTAGATATATCTCTCAACATTTGCTTTACTTCCTATAATTAAGCAGGGTAGGACCCAGGGTCTCAGGACTGGGTTTGTAGTGGGAACAGAAATAAAGTCTGTCTTCATAGAACTTATTGTATATGGGGGTTTACTGTTATTTCACCAGTGTAGAGAACAGTGCCAGGTGAATCCTATGAATGCATTAAATTTTATTTATTCAAAAAATTAAATATATTGAATAAATAAATGGCAAAACTTTTTGACATTCCTAACAGGGAAAACTTGCTTTAACTTGTGCATTATCTCATAAATAAGAAGAAGAGAAGAATAGAAAGAGGAGGGGAAAAAAAGAAATAACATTTTTTAGCACATGGCCTCTGTGGGTGTGAACATTGCCCCATGTAATCCCTTAACAGAACCTATGGGAGGGAAGGGCTGATATTCACTCAGGGCACATGGTGCCTCCATACTAGTTTTATATGATTAAAATCACCTGCTAACTTCAACAGACAGGTGTAGCTGATACTCAAGCAGCATTAATGAGAACCTCTGGTGGTGAGGCCCAGGCATCAGAATTTTTTAATGTTCTCAGGTGTTTCAGATGAAAACCTAAGTCTGAGGATCACTAATTTTAAGTTGTGTTTTTCAAACTTTGAGATCCATGCCAAACACTTGGGGGTCTTCCTAAAATGAGGTTACCCAGCAGGTTGGTTTGTGGTGGGGCCTAGAATCCTATAGCTTTAACAAATTGCAAGGTGATGTTGCAGTTACTTGCCTCTGAACCTTCTTTTGAGAAGCAAAGCCTCAAAGGTTAAATAATTTATACATGACTGACCTGCATTTCAAACCTTGGTTTTTCCAACTGAAGAACCTGAGTTCTTGAGCCCTGTGATATTCTGCCTCCTATCAAATTAAATCTAGCATTTATGGATGTGTTGGTATTTGTAGATGAGAAGAATACTCATCTATAAATACGGAGATTCAGGCCTTAGTTTTTAGTTCTTACATTGCCCTTGACTTTGGGTCTTGCCTCCCTGGGTCTCAGTTTCCTTCTCTGTGATTTGTAGAGTTTCAT
>NW_011891110.1:7034-7544 GCF_000151845.1 Pteropus vampyrus
CTAAAATGAGGTTACCCAGCAGGTTGGTTTGTGGTGGGGCCTAGAATCCTATAGCTTTAACAAATTGCAAGGTGATGTTGCAGTTACTTGCCTCTAAACCTTCTTTTGAGAAGCAAAGCCTCAAAGGTTAAATAATTTATACATGACTGACCTGCATTTGGTTTTTCCAACTGAAGAACCTGAGTTCTTGAGCCCTGTGATATTCTGCCTCTTATCAAATTAAATCTAGCATTTATGGATGTGTTGGTATTTGTAGATGAGAAGAATACTCATCTATAAATACAGAGATTCAGGCCTTAGTTTTTAGTTCTTACATTGCCCTTGACTTTGGGTTTTGCCTCCCTGGGTCTCAGTTTCCTTCTCTGTGATTTGTAGAGTTTCATAATGATTATTGTTGCTGTCTTTGGATTCTTGATGTGTCACTTTTTTAAAGGCCACCCATTAGATCAGACCTTCCTTATAGTAAAAATATCACTTTAGGAAGAGACAAAAACTTTTTCTTCCTTCCTT
>NW_011891110.1:10219-11983 GCF_000151845.1 Pteropus vampyrus
GGTTACTTATATAAGATCCATTTCACCAGATTTTATTTCCCGAGATAATAGTGATGAAGAATTATTGCCACTACCAAACAATAGCACGCATAGAGACATTGCCTGTTTTTTTTTTATGGGATTATTTAAAACCAGGTTAAGAAAATAAGCGTTTCTTCTGTCTGTGCTCTGTATCTTTCTCTCTAGGGGAAGGAAAATGAATCATCTTTAACTCTTTTAAAGTATCTTATTTGTTCACCTGCCCACTAGCACTTTCCCAATGTGCTTTAACAGTGATCTAGCAACTTCAAAATAAAAGAACTTTGGGAAGATAAAAAGTGATGGTTGGCCTTAGTTGGCTACTAGACTGACTTTGTCAGATATGGAGATTCAAATGTTCTTGAGTTATTTAATCCTAGTATTGACTCTTTTCCTCCTATTTTCATTCATCGTCCTACTTATTTCAAGAACCCTCAGCCATTTACCATTAATAATAATAAGGTAATATTATGAGTAATTAGTACCTGCTCAGTGTGTTATTTCACTTTATACTAACCCCAAACTTCACAGATAGTACTATTTCCTCCACTTATAGAGGAAGAAATTGTGGTTTAGAAAGTATAGGTAACTTTGCCCAAGGTCTCACAAGCTACCATCTTGTAATCAGATTCCACATCTGTCCTTGACCATGGTGTAGCAGAGATGCAAAGAATTAAATAAGCAAGCACTTAGAGAACACTTACAACTTATAGTGTGATGTTAGATGTAAAAAAGCAAACTAAACAACAAAAACAACAACAAAAAGAAACACACAAAAACCATTTAGGCTCTGCTTTCTAAATTCTGGCAGAGTGACTACACATTTGCCAAAACGTGGCTTCTTTTCTTATATATGTAAAAAAATATATATAGTTCTTGACCTCAAAATGGTAGACTCAAGATAGATGTCAGAAAAATTAAAACACTACAGGAATTAATAAAAATTGGAGGGGAAAATAGATATCCCCTAAATCATAAGACGATTCTGATGGAGTGCCAATGAATGACACGTCTAATTTAAGTCCTGTCTAATAAGAGAAATAATTTATGATCTAAGAACAGAGGCAACAGGAGTAATGGAGTTTCCATTTTGTTGCATTGAAAGGTTGGCATTACTCTGGCTATTTTTTTCATATAAATATTTAAATATATTGTATTTTCTTTGAATTGATTTAGATATATAGGTTTCCCTAAAACACTAAGAGCTAAGCTGTTAAATGAATACCTTACTAATTGAATTTCCAGTGATGTTGCTTCTTGTTCTCCTGGATAGATAGTAACTGAGTAAAGATCTGCCAACTTGTTTGTAGAAGGCTGAAATTTTAGAATTGATTATGAGAGATAGCTAATATTAAGATTATGAAAAAGTAGTAAAAAACAATGTAAAAAATAAATACAATGTATTTATTGTATTGCAAGGCATAATTCTAAGAGTTTCACATGTTTCGATCCATTTTAAATCTCACTAGAACCCATGAGATATAGTATTCTGGCAGAACTACTAGATAGACATTCACCAAAACTTGTTTTTTGTTTTTTTTTTTATTTCTGACTACATTTCATTGTCTACTTTGTAGTTATCTATGGCTTTGTGACTGACCGAACCAGTGTAGTGTGGACAGCTATGATCTTTTCTATTTCCAGTACAAGACTGTATACACCTTTCATTCATAGTCCTTTTTTCCATTTCCAGCTGGCTGCAATGGAGGTGGCCCCATCTCTCTCTCTGTCTCTGTCTCTGTCTCT
>NW_011891111.1:0-1031 GCF_000151845.1 Pteropus vampyrus
CATCCATCCCTCTGCATCGCTCCTTTGCGATTCTGTCCAGGGAAACTTTCTTAAATCGTTTCGTTGACTACTTTCCCTGGGATTCCGCTGGTCCCCTTTCCCGGGACCCTCTCATTCCCGTGACCCGTCCGGACGCGTTTCTAACCTCACGTCTTCTCTTCCGTTCCCCATCTCTCGGTCGTCTGCTTGCTTTTCGTGAGACGTGCCTCGACCGTATTTTCCAGGCGTTCTGTTTAGGCTTTAAAAGTTGACGCGGTCTCATCTCACCGTCTGAGGACTGCGTCCTTCGTACGGCGCTGTCTGCTCGGGCCCCGCCCTCCTGTCTGTCCCGTTTCGCGACCTGTGCTCCCCTCGGTGATGCGATCCCAGTGCTCTTGTCTGCCTCGTGCATGAGGCGCAGGAGACACCTGGCTGTCGTCTGCGCGTGTTTGGTGAGAGGCTGACTGTCCGAGTGGTCAGGCCTCCTCAGCCTGGGCTCTGCTGGAGAGTCAGCTGCCAGCCTGGGGCCGGGGACGGCGGGGGGTGCAGTGTGTCTTTCCCCTCGGACTTGTCAGAGCGTCTGGGCTCTGGGAGCCGAGGAGGGTGGGCCGGGGTACCCAGCGTGTGCTGTTCCTACCTCCACTTACTGCCTTTTCTCTCTGGGGACCGCCCCCCGCCCCCCGCTCCCCGCCCCACCACGCCCTGGACCCTGGAGCGGAGTGTCTGCTTTGCCTGCGGCACAGACTGGACCGTGGTTAGTTCCTCAGACCGGGGGGTGGGGGTGTCACTGAGCAGCGGGTGGGCCTGGAGGATGTGATTGCTTTTTTATTTTTGTAAATTGTGGTAAAATATGCATAACAAAATGTACCATTTTAAGCACTTTTAAGTATTTAGCTCGGCGGCATCGGGTACATTCACATCATTGTGCGATGGTCACCACCGTCCACCTCCAGAACTTTCCTATCTTCCCAAATGGACACTCCATCCCCACGAAACCCCAGCCCCAGCCCCCAGCCCCCGGCCCCACTCTTCTGCTTTCCATGACTGGGTCC
>NW_011891111.1:2993-3319 GCF_000151845.1 Pteropus vampyrus
CGAGCCTCGGGCAGGAGCTCGGTCCGGTTTACGTGGCGTCCGTCACCTGTGACTGGAAGCTGATGCGGAAGCTGCCACCTGGGAGTGTGATGTCGTCCACGGTGACGCTGGAGCGCAGGGCGCGTGGGGTCACCCCAGCGCCCAGCCGGGCGTTAGCCGTCCATGCCACAGGGCGGCCGGTCTCTGCGCAAACTGTTTCGCGTAAACTCCGAGTGCTGTTCTGTGTGTTTACTGAGGAAGGAGCCCGCGCGAGTTCGCTCCGGCCGCTGGAACAGACGCCACCTGGAAGCCGGAGCCTGAGATGCAGGTGTGGGCGGCCGGTTCCT
>NW_011891111.1:10699-12364 GCF_000151845.1 Pteropus vampyrus
AGGCGAAGCCCCCCAAGTGGGGTTCGTTCCCCTTCCTTCTCCCTCTTGGGGTTGACCTTGCTGCTTTCTGCCTAATCCCTCCCCCATCACACGGAGGGAGACCCCCCTTCCAGGTGAGCATCTTACAGCTGACCTCACCCAGCACCCCACTCTAGAAGCGCTTGGGTCTCAGAAGCGCCAACCCAGTGGTCTCAGTGGTTCTGGCGTGACTCCTGCTGCTGCCCCCGCCCCCCGGCTCCCCCAGGCTCCTCCGTCACTGTCCCGTCCTGTGTCCCATCCTGTGTCCTGTCCTGCGTCCGGGCCAGCTCCGCCTGCTCTGTTCACAAACCCAACCCTGGTTACGCCCAGCTCTTCACCTCCTGCTGGGCAGCTGCAGAGGCAGAGAGGGATCTCCCGGGTCGAGCACCCCATCCTGCCAGCATTTGGGGTCACAGACAGGTCTGGCTGCTTAGCTTGTAGAGCCCAGTGCAAACGCAAAAGGCACATGTCGGACGCGACTAGGAGTGTCAAGACAGCCACAGCAACGCGCTAACCCAGCCCGCGCCCTCGGAGCGTGGGGCTGGTGTGACGGCAGGGTGCTCACCCCCCACGGGGCCCGCCCCTCCCATCACCCTGACCAAGGACGGTGATCCTGCCATCAGCGCCCGGTCCGTTTCCCCTCTAACGCGTCATCCCCACCAGGAGGCAGCATGCAGTGACCGTGGTGGGTGGCGAGCCTCGGGCAGGAGCTCGGTCCGGTTTACGTGGCGTCCGTCACCTGTGACTGGAAGCTGATGCGGAAGCTGCCACCTGGGAGTGTGATGTCGTCCACGGTGACGCTGGAGCGCAGGGCGCGTGGGGTCACCCCAGCGCCCAGCCGGGCGTTAGCCGTCCATGCCACAGGGCGGCCGGTCTCTGCGCAAACTGTTTCGCGTAAACTCCGAGTGCTGTTCTGTGTGTTTACTGAGGAAGGAGCCCGCGCGAGTTCGCTCCGGCCGCTGGAACAGACGCCACCTGGAAGCCGGAGCCTGAGATGCAGGTGTGGGCGGCCGGTTCCTCCCGAGGCCTCTTTCCTCAGCATCTCCTCCCTGTGTCCCCATGTGGTCGTCCCTCTGTGTGTGTCTGTGTCCTGACTTCTTCTCGTGAGGACACAGTCACGTGTGACTAGGACCCACCCCCATTTTACCTCGCTCACCTCTTTAAAGGCCCTGTTCCCAAATACAGCCACATTCTGAGGTGCCGGGGGCTCCAACGTATGACTCTCGGTGGGACATGGGTCAGCCTGTAGCAGAGCCTTGGAAGGATGGGTAAGAAGGTCGGGATTTCAGAGGCCTCCAGGGGGGTCTTCCCTCAGGTCCCACAGGAGCGAAATCGGCATCCTGGCAGCTGAATGATGTGAAAACAGGAATAACAAACCGTACAGAGAGAGGCCCTGCCTGCCACGGGCAGCAGTGCCAGGGGGTTGAGAGTCAAGTCACCTGAGCTGTAGGGAGCAGTGACCCCCCTGCTTCAAGGCAGAGTTCTAGCAAAGGCGGGGTGCTGCCAGCTGACCTGAGAAAGCCCCGCCTGAGAATCTGGATCTTATCCCAATGGCCAGAGCCATCTGTCCCCTCAGTGGTGACCGGGGGGCAGAGCAGACCAGGTGAACCCCTGTGGGGCACTATAAATCCAGATGCGAAGGGACAG
>NW_011891112.1:0-1477 GCF_000151845.1 Pteropus vampyrus
GACCAGAGGTCAGAGACGTGGGTGACCCCAAGCTGAAGCTGGCCCTCGGGTCTCCGCTGAGCACACAGGGCCGGCAGGGGCCTTTCCCGTGGGGCCACGGGATCGTCACGTCGATGGAAGCTCCAGAGCAGGCATGCGGAGACCCACCGCTTCAGGGCCGAAGCGGGAAGCTGGTTGGCACGCCGGCCGGCCACGCTACCTGGATGCGGAAGGCGAGAGCCCCAGAGGGATCCGAGACAGCCGTAGGTGACAGCGAGGACCGAGGCTGCCTCTGTTTGCTTCCTTCCTATCTGCAACGGGGAGAGAAGGAAGATGCCGCCGGCGTTGCTCAGGGGAGGTGCGTTATTTCAAAGGCTTGGAGACAAAACGATCACAATGACTATACGAAGCGGACGTGCTGGAACCAGACAGCCCCTCATCAGGGCGTCCCAATGAGGTCTGGCTTTTATCTGTGGTGCCGCAGCCTGGTCTGGGGGCGGGGGGGGGTGCAGCAGGGGGAGCATCAGCCCCATCAGGCAGACGATGCTTTGAATCCCATCCTGCCACCTCCTCACACTGTGGCCTCAAGCCAGTCCCTTACTTACCCTCCCTGTGTCTCCTTGATCCTCACAAGTCACGTGCCTTTTGCAAAGCATCTTCGAGGACACAGAGGGCCTATGGATGGACCGTGAGAAGGTCAAGGTCAAGCAGGTATCACTGCTAACGTCAACGGAGAAGCCTTGGCTGGGCGGACTGGGGCAGGGGAGGGTCCAGGGGAACGTGCAGCGAGCAGGACTTACACGGGGGGAGGCCCGCCATCCCCTCTCTCCTCGGCTTCCAGTCCAGAGTCCAGCGTAGAGCAATCGTCGAGCAAATCTCAGTCGAAGCGAATGTCACACCTAAACTCACGCCTGAAGGAGGCTGTGCCAAGTGACACAGTGAGCGCCATCCGTCATTGCTCAGACTCTGCCACCTATGACCAAGGAAACAGGGGCCCAGCGGGGGGCGGAGGAGGGGCAGGTGGCGCCCTCCCGTTCTGGAATCAAACGTTTACGTGTAATTTCCTGCCGCCCCTTCCGCTCCCCCCTCCCCTCTCATTTCTGTTTGAGCAAAACGTGTTCAAACGTCCCCTCCCGCCCCATGGCGGGGGCGGGCGGAGAAGTGCTTGCGATCTTGCGATGCCGCTGTAACATTTTGCAGAATGAATGCAGCATTCGTGTCTATTTGCCGATCGCAATATTGATTTCCTCTTGAAACGAAATGTCACATTTGTGAAATTCAAGGCGTAGCGTAGGAAGAAAACCGACGTTGGCACGTTTGTCTCTGGGCGGCTCGGCCGTGCTGCCCACCCCACTCCCACCCCCGCCCCATGCGCCGGCCAGGCTCGAAGCCAGACCCAAGCGGGGAGATGGACCCCAAGCCTCTCGTCCTGGTCTCGTCCCTCGCTGGTTGTCCGGGGCTAACTGGACGCTCTCAAAAACGCAAAGCGGTGTGTTTG
>NW_011891112.1:3216-3940 GCF_000151845.1 Pteropus vampyrus
ACGCAAATGCGGCTCCAGGCGGCGTGAGCCTGAGTCCCCGCTGTAGAGGCCTGGCGGTCCAACCACGGACCAGGTCACACACACACATCCGTACAAGTGTGCAGGGGCGATCATGTGTATGCACCTGCACACGTGTAACACAGTACATATGCCGTGTGTGTGCATGTATGTGTAGGCGTGTGCGTGCACATGCATTTATATGTAGCTGCGTGTGCATGTGCACACCGCGTCCGTGCATATGCTTGCACGTATGTATGTGTGACTACATGCACAGACATACCCGCACATGCACATATACACAAAAACACACCTCTGCACAATGTGCAGGCACATATACACACAGGCTTGGGGCCACATACATGTACACATGCACATATGTGCACGTGTGTGCACGTGTGTGCGCACACGCACATATAGTGTGCCTGTGCATATGCGCACATATGAATGCACACATATATACACATGAGCACACACGGACAGGCACACAGACTCGTGACACACGTGCACATGCATGAATATGCACACGTACTCGCATGCATGCACGGGCAGAGAGGTGTGCAAATACACATGCAAATAGGCACATGCGTGCACACACATACACCATATACACAAATGCATGGCTACGTGCACACATATATGTCAATTTTTAAATTGCAAATAAAAGCGGGAAAACACACACCCAGCGCTTGGATGGTGGCTTGTGCACGCCCATGTCCCCCTCCCC
>NW_011891112.1:6580-9125 GCF_000151845.1 Pteropus vampyrus
GAAGGCACAGGTGTCGGGACTCCGGGCCTCCTGGAGCGATTCGGCGGTGCGTTCCTCGTGTGTGGACGCACACTGCATCACCCTGCTTGCACACTTACCTCATTCACACGTCTCGTGCTAAAAGACTTCGCCCTTTGGAAAGGAGCAAAGGCCAAAGGTCACCTTTCTTTACGTCATTCAATCAATATCCATTCACTCAACAAATGTTTATTGAGCGAGTTTCACCCATTCCGACTGGCTCTTCCCTTAGAGCAGGCACAAAGTAGCTTCGAGCGGTGGCCGGGCATCTAATAACAAGCATCCCATCGACAGGTCAGATAGTTTAAAACCCATCTGTTTGTTTTCAGAGCTGCTGAAAAAACCCAACGAAAAATCCAACTCGTTCCTGATAAACTCTCAGGAAACGGAGAGAGGGAAGGTACTTCTGCCCCCGGTAACGATCGGGTCTCAGGCCCACGAGCCTTGTATTTAACGCTCCGTTAAAAACAAGTTAAATGTTCAGCTGAATAGGTAGGATCCTCGGGTCCCGTGTACGCAGATGCTGGGAACGCGAGCGCCTCAGAAACCAGCGGAGGAGGCAGGCGCGTGCGGGCGTTTCCGGCCGGGGTCACGGGCGATGCCGGTCTGTTTTGTTCTCGTCTTTTCTGAATCTTTCATTTCCTTTTTTGTCAGCTCCAGGTTGCCAGGGCGAAAGGGACCCTTAGCCGTGGGACATTCCAATCTGTTCACCACATAGGTGCAGGGCTGAGCCTTGGGGACGTTGGGCCACCAGCCCGGCACCAGGAACAGCCTGGCCAGCAGGGAGCCAGGTGGCCTGCTGCTGTCCATTCCCAGGCAGGGGATGGAGGGGGCACAGGGCTTGGGCTCACTCGGACTCCCGAGTGGCAGCAGGACAGCGTGGTGCCCTGACCTCCTGGTCTAGTCTACAAGGACCCCTGGAAGGCCAGGTCAAAAGCTAATGACCGAAATAAGCCTTTCCTGTGAAACAAATATGTTCCCGCCGCCTGTCGCGGTGACAATGGCATGAGGAGGCTCTGTGCGCTCCGGGGGGGACCCGCACGAGGCCCAGAGTCGATCGAGTCCCCCGGCTCCACCCCGGCTCTCCTGACGGCTGCTCGCCCAGAAAGCTTCTCGACGTGGTTCTTGGCCACACATCTTATTATCACCGCGTGTCATCTGGACACCAGGTCGTCCTGCCCTTCGAGGACGGGCCACGGCCATGGCCGCTGCACCAGCGAGAAAGGCTGTGTGTGATCCGCACCTGCGCCCAAAGCTGAGGGCCTCCGACTGGACACGCCAGGCCCCCACATGCGCAGCCGAGCCGTGGGGGCCAAAGGCCCCGTGAGGGGCAGTTAGGACGAACCCAGGGGAACCCACGGGTGGTGCACGTCCTCTGAGCACACACGGGGACCCTGAGCGACAGCCACCGCCGACGCCGTGACGCCACTGGCAGATTTGCCCAAGTCGATGGCTGACGGTCAGCTCTCCCTCCTCCCAGAGGCTCATGAACAGAAAATGCTTGAACTACACACCTTTCCCCCATCCTGTGAAAGAGAGAATATATATCCTCAAGGCTGAGTGGGCAAACGAAAATCAGATCTGTCAGAGTAGAAGGAGCCGGGGAGAAACTCCTGGACTCTCTCGGGCTCTTTTGCTCCCAGCTCCCGCCAGGGCCTCCCACCAGACAGGCGACGCCCAGGCAGTGAGCAAGTACAGGAAAGCGGTCTGCAGGAGGCAGCTCCGGACACGCGAGGAGCCAGGAAGGACGGAAAAGGAGGCAGGAAAGATGGGGGAGGAGACAGGAAAGACCAGGGAGGATGCAGGAAGGACGGGGGAGGAGGCAGGAAGGACCAGGGAGGAGGCAGGAAGGACCGGAGAGGAGGCAGGAAGGATGGGGGTAGATGCAGGAAGGACGGGGGAGGAGGCAGGAAGGACAGAGGGGTGCAGGAAGGACGGGGGAATATGCAGGAAGGACCAGGGAGGATGTGGGAAGGATGGGGGAGGAGGCAGGAAGGACCGGGGAGGAGGCAGGAAGGGTGGGGGAGGAGGCGGGAAGGACGGGGGAGGATACAGGAAGGAAGGAAAAGGAGGCAGGAAGGACGGGGGAGGACCAGAGCTAAAAGGCAGTTGGCCGACACAGGTCACATGGAGACAAGTGACTTAGTCACAAACCCAGGAAGGGAGCCACTGGATCTTAAACAGCGTTGCACTGGCTGCAGGGTAATGGAAGTTCAAGGTAATGGAAGTTCAAGGTAATGGAAGTTCAAGGTAATGGAAGACGGAGAATGTTCTTGGTGGGAACATTCTGCGAAGTTCTCTGGAGGAGGAGAGACCAGAGGGCCTGGTCCTGCCTCCCCCCTCCTCCCCCCTCCCCCAACCAGTAGCTCTCAGACGGCTGTGTTCACTGCACCGGGCCCGGCCAGGTGACATCAGGGCTGCCGGCCACACCGATCTGGGACTCGCAAGCACAGACCCTCCGCTTAGAGACGGCACCACACACGCTGGTTTCGACACGTGCACAACGAGGAAAACATCGTGCCTTTGG
>NW_011891112.1:9914-10730 GCF_000151845.1 Pteropus vampyrus
GCACCGTGGGGCGGGGTCTGCGTCCTTCCTCGAGGCTGCGGAAGGCGCTGCCAGGCCGTCCTCACTCGCTGCCTGTCCTGGCGGCTCTCGGCTCTGGCTGACGTGGACACGGGTCCTGTTCCCTCCCAAGCACGCACGAGCAATGTCGTCCTGCAAGGAAGCTTCCCACGCAGGGCACCAAAGATGCCGAGAAGAGCCTGCCAGAGACCCACGCATCGTAGATGAGGTTGGCGACCCCCCGGAACACGCACCTGTGGGGAGCAAGAGGTCCTGCTGGGAGAGCCCAGGGCGGAGCCGTTGGTCGCCACGCCGACAGGCACCTGGCAAACGCCCCCCGGGTCCCAGCTGTTACTGACGATTCAGCCCAGGAGCCTCGGGGCACGTGCGGCCCGCTCTCGTGGGGGACGGTGTTCCACGAGGTGTCAAGGGCACACCACAGCGGATCAGCCGAAGGCACACCGGCCTGCTGTTCTCCAGGGACGGGGGCTTGCACACGGGCCCCACCGGCTCTGGGGTTTGAGGACATGAGAGTCTCGCTTTCCCGGGAGCCTGGTTGGACAGCTGGCCTGTCCGAGAGTCCGGCCGACCCAAGAGAAGGAACGAGAGGAGAGGCTTCCCCACGGGGCCGAGTCAGGTCCAGGGTTCCAGGGCACAATAGACGGGTCGGAGGCTGGGAGAAGGGACGGGCAGAGGGTCAGCATCTGGCCCCATGGCACCCCGTGGGGACGTCTCTGACCCCTCAGATGAGGAACACGGGATCGTTGCTTCAGAGACCTATTCGAGGGCCCGCAGCTGGGAGGGGACACAGGAGGGACT
>NW_011891113.1:0-390 GCF_000151845.1 Pteropus vampyrus
ATCATAGTGATAATTGCTAGAAAGGCAGAAGACCAGATGTATATGAAAATTGTTTCCTAAATGTATTATCCAGATAGATCCCATATGGTACAAGGTGGGTAACAAAGAATCTACTGAATTACAATTCTCGTGGCCTGAAAGTAACTTTGAATGTTGGGGAAACAGCTCTAGGTGACAGAAAACCAGCGCCTTTGGTAAATCTACCTCATTAAGTACTGTTTCATATCAAAGTTGTTTGTGTTCATTTTTCATAAAGAAATTGTGTTTATTCCTCAGCAATTGTCAGTTCTCAGTTAATATTTTTAAATTAAACTAAACAGTACGATGTGGAAGTATAATACTTTCATGTTATTTCTGTAATAATACTGTTTTTTTGACCTAAGAGTTTAT
>NW_011891113.1:440-1499 GCF_000151845.1 Pteropus vampyrus
ATCATAGTGATAATTGCTAGAAAGGCAGAAGACCAGATGTATATGAAAATTGTTTCCTAAATGTATTATCCAGATAGATCCCATATGGTACAAGGCGGGTAACAAAGAATCTACTGAAATACAATTCTCGTGGCCTGAAAGTAACTTTGAATGTTGGGGAAACAGCTCTAGGTGACAGAAAACCAGGGCCTTTGGTAAATCTACCTCATTAAGTACTGTTTCATATCAAAGTTGTTTGTGTTCATTTTTCACACTCACCTTTAATATTTAGGGTCATTTCTTAAAATTGCATTTATTCCTCAGCAATTGTCAGTTCTCAGTTAATATTTTTAAATTAAACTAAACAGTACGATGTGGAAGTATAATACTTTCATGTTATTTCTGCAATAATACTGGTTTTTTTCACCTAAGAGAGTTTATGCAAATACCAAAGAGCAAATTGTCCAAAATAATTTCCTCTTTATTTTCGTCGTCTTCTTTAGAAGATTACATTATCTCCTTTTTTTCATTCTGCTTTTTTTTTTTTTTTTTTGAGGGAGGAAAATTCCACTCATAATTTAGGACAGTACAAAGCTACCTATTTTCTGTAAAAGGATATAAAAACCCAAATGTGTACCATTCTGCTTTCCTGTTTTAGTAAGGCATTGTTTGCACCAGCTCTCGAATCAAGAATGGAGTAGTAGGTGTGAAAAATGAGTCGAATCTAAGGGGAAAATTCGTTAAGTCACAGCCATCAGATATCTTTCCGTTCCATTCTCACTGAGCCTTTGGCCTGCATCGTGGATGGTCCATTTTTTCTCAGCGGTGACCATCACGAGGAGCCTGTGGATACGGGCGGTGAGGTAGCCGCTGATTGTGGTGATGCTGCCATCATGAGATGGTGATATCCGGAGAATTCTGTTTGGACACTTGCTTGGGGAAACCGGTCCATACTCTCGACTTGTTGGAGTTGTCCTCACTGTTTTAGAGGAACAGAAGGAAATGCAGAGAGGTGGCGAGCGTGCTGTGCTTGCCCTGATCTGTGAGCCTCGGCTGCCTGCTGAGCCCCTCGTCTGGTCC
>NW_011891113.1:1549-2072 GCF_000151845.1 Pteropus vampyrus
GGAGGAAAATTCCACTCATAATTTAGGACAGTACAAAGCTACCTATTTTCTGTAAAAGGATATAAAAACCCAAATGTGTACCATTCTGCTTTCCTATTTTAGTAAGGCATTGTTTGCACCAGCTCTCAAATCAAGAATGGAGTAGTAGGTGTGAAAAATGAGTCGAATCTAAGGGGAAAATTCGTTAAGTCACAGTCATCAGATATCTTTCCGTTCCATTCTCACTGAGCCTTTGGCCCGCAGCGTGGATGGTCCATTTTTCTCAGCGGTGACCATCACGAGGAGCCTGTGGATACGGGCGGTGAGCTAGCCGCTGATTGTGGTGATGCTGCCATCGCGAGATGGTGATATCCGGAGAATTCTGTTTGGACACTTGCTTGGGGAAACCGGTCCGTACTCTCGACTTGTTGGAGTTGTCCTCACTGTTGTAGAGGAACAGAAGGAAATGCAGAGAGGTGGCGAGCGTGCTGTGCTTGCCCTGATCTGTGAGCCTCGGCTGCCTGCTGAGCCCCTCGTCTGGTCC
>NW_011891113.1:5017-7172 GCF_000151845.1 Pteropus vampyrus
GTGTAGACAGAGGAGACAGGAATGCCAGGGTCTGAATTCCGGGGGCCCTTTGGCGTGGGGGAGCTGGGGAGAAGGGAGGCATCGGGGTCGGGGCCGCGGCAGTCAGGCCGGAGGAAGATGCGAGGCCAGGTGAGGAGAGCGTGTGGAGGAGGAGCAGTGACTCACCTGGTTCCGAAGATGCTCGGATGTCGAGTAAGATGCTCCCCCTCTACTCCGGCCTCTGGTTTTCATCGCTTTTCCCCTGTGAATTTACTTTCTCTCGTTCGAGAGGTCGTCCGGGATGGCGGTTCCCTAGACCTGGAATTGGCCGTTTTTCTACAGAGGGCGCCACTGTCACTGGGTTGTCCATATTCTTAGGCCGTTTTTGCGGACAGAGAGGAAAACGGGCATTTTGTTAAAGAAGGATCAGTTCATACTGCTATTTCTGCTTCAGAGTTAATATTTAATATCGCATTATTTTTACTTTGATTTTATACTGAAAAATTCAAGTAACGTTAACATAGAATTCCTTACTTGCTCCGTCTTATGTATGTATATAAAATAGAGTCTCCAGATAATGTAAGACTGCTGAACGATATTGAAGACCGCTTCGTCTATAAGTGTATTCCATTAAGGATGTGCAGTCAAAATACAGTTTTAAAGTCACCTAGGATAAATTTTTTTTTTTCTGGTTACATTACCAACTTCACATATGGTTAAGTTCGTTTGTTTTATTTCGTTTTAAGTATTTCAAGATCACATTTTCTTTTAGGTTTGCTTTTATTTTCTGAATGTTTAAAGTGCGGACATGGTTTTAAATGGGAGCTAGATCACAAGGTACGTTCTGAGTGGTCTTACCTTCCTTCTGGTCACTCACTTCTGTCTTCTCCCTCCCCTATAGGTAACCGTTTTCATCAGTTTTCAGTTTATCCTAGTGTTTTTTTTTTTTTTTTTAAATAGAAGCAAATGCGTATATATGTTGTATGATAGGTTTATCTGAAGTATGTTCTTTCCTGATTCCTAGAGTAATTCTTCATAATTTCTTCTTCATCTGTCCCCCCTCCCTCTGCCATTCAGTGTCTAAGCATAGGGACGGCTTTGGAAACTGTCGCATACAGTTTATCCTTTGGACGGGGAATTTTATCTAGGACGGTGTCAGAATGCACATCGGCGAAAGGCGGGTGTTGACCGCAAAGGGGCACGGGGAACTTGTTGGCGTGATGAAATGTTTTACATGTTTACAGTCTCCATTTTCAGGAATATACATTTGTCACAATACAGATTGTGTACGGAAAAATCGTGCGTTATTTAGACCTCGGTGAGGCTGACAAAATTTAGTAGAAGCGTCGTACTATACTACTTGGCTTCCACCGAGTTAGTAGTTTTACAGGTCGTAATCATGTAAACACAAGGCTTTTTAACTGGAAATTCGGTTACACTGTCTTAGGAGGATGGGGGGCGGGGAGACTCAAAGATCTTAATCTTAATTGACCATAGTAGGAAATTAAGAGATTGTCTAAGACCCATGAGCCAAGAATTGTCAGTGAAAGCCTTTTGTTTTGAAAAAAGGGAAAGGCTGTAAGGGGGCAGGCTTGCCGTCGGGGAGGGTGACGTCAGGGAGGGTGACGTCAGGGAGGGTGGTATCTGGGAAGGTGGTACAGGGGATGTTTTTTGTTAGCAGCCTAGTAGAATGACCTGACACTTCTGACCCCGTGCATATATCATCTTAATAAAAACTAATTGAAAAATTGGGGGGTAATGAATTGCTAAAGGTAACAATAGAAAAACCAAAAACGGGCATCGAACCCAGCTTAGTTGAGGGGAAAATAAAGCCTCCGATACGATGTATGGCTTTTCCTGGGCAGTCACGTCTAAGCTGAATATGAAAGGATGAGTTAGGAATCACCAAATGATTCTTTCTGAATTGATCGATTATCAAGCATGTTTTCTCTCTCTTGCAACTGTGTGGAACTCAAGTAGTGCTTCCAAAAGGTTGTGTCGATTTACTTGTATTTTCTAGGTTTATATTTATGCCAACAGTGGAAAGATAATACCAATAAATCTTTTTCCTGTGTATTTTTCTTCTTAAGAAGCATGGCTGATCTGTCTAGCACTACTGTGATGTCGAATGAGTGATGGGATAGCCTCATCTCGTTTCTGTTTTTCTGGCTTATCA
>NW_011891114.1:0-1598 GCF_000151845.1 Pteropus vampyrus
TGCACCAGGTACACGCCTCAGGGTCAGGGGGACCCTGCCTTGTAGGGCTGCTGGGCAGGTGGCTGCACTGCCAGCCCTCACCCTGAGCCAGCTCACGGGTGAGGACCACGTCTCTGCTTCCGGTGGAGGCACAGGGTCGGCCGCAGAGGCTGTCTGCAGGCAGCTGGGGCCACGGGTCAGCTCCTCACGCCACAGGTTCACGGGTCACACGGCCATAGGTCACAGGTTGGTAGGTCACTGGTGTCTAGGTCACGGCTTCATAGGTTACAGGTCTCTGTGTCACAGGTTTGCGGGTCACAGGTCGCAGGTTCCAAGTCACAGCGCGTCACGCATCTCATCCTGTCTATCACATCCCAAGATTTTTCTCGTCGTCAGGTTTAAGTTACGGCATTCTGAGTCTCCTTCTCTCCCACGAACCCCGTTCACCCCGCTGTCTTTGCACGCCTGTGGATGACGCCTCGGGTGCCTGGTGCCCGTGGGGTCGGGGGCCTGTGGATGGTGCCTTGGGTGCCTGGTGCCCCTGGGGTTGGGGGCCTGAGGATGACGCCTCGGGTGCCTGGTGCCCCTGGGTTTGGGGGCCTGTGGATGGTGCCTCGGGTGCCTGGTGCCCCTGGGGTCGGGGGCCTGAGGATGACGCCTCGGGTGCCTGGTGCCCCTGGGGTCAGGGGCCTGGGGATGACGCCTCGGGCGCCTGGTGACCCTGGGGTCGGGGGCCTGTGGATGGTGCCTCGGGTGCCTGGTGCCCTTGGGGTCGGGGCCGGTCCCCGCATCGCTGTGTCCGACTCCGCAGCCTCACGCTCAGGACTGAGTCGGTGGAGAAGGCGCGCAAAGCACCCGATGGCTCGCTGGTGGGAGCAGCGGGCAAAGTGAGAAACTACAAGGTCTGGAGAATCTCTTGTCAGCAGCAGGTTTTCATGGCACGTCCCTCGTGTCCAGTAGACCTGGGCAGTAAGGGCGCGACCGCTGGGGACGGCTGGGCGAATGGGGCCGTTCCGCACTGTCGTGGCCGTTTCCCCAGACTCTACGACGATCTCCCAATAAAGTGTTAAGAACATTAATGAACGAAAGAAGAGAGACTGTTTTTCCACCCGGAATGTATTTATTTTGCTCACTTAGGTCCGCTGACCCAGTCAGAACGCCGGGCGGCGGAGTCGCGACATCTGTGGTTTGGGGGCCGGGGATCTGTGCTGTCTGCGGTTCCGGGGCCCCATGGGGGGACACGCGGCTCCTGCTCCTGCCGAGCTTCACAAATGCCGCTCGCGCTTAACTCTTCCCTTTAACACTTTGCCGTTTGAAACATCGCTTCTCGCCTGAAATAATTTGGTAACAAGTATTTTAAAACTACCCAGGCGACGTGTTTCTGAATGCGCACGCTCTGGCCTGCCTGCTCAGGGACGGGCTTACTCATTCGTCGCCGCCGGCTTCCGTGCGTTTTGCGGGTTGGAGAGGATTCTGCATCTGAAGCCAGAAGGCGCTGCTTTAACATGGGGCTCACCACGGAGAGACGTGAGGGTGCAAACCAGAACCGGCCCGCGGGCCGGGCCGGGGGAGCAGCGGGCGGGGGGAGGGAGCGGGAGGGAACCGCGCCCGGCCCAGCC
>NW_011891114.1:2957-4839 GCF_000151845.1 Pteropus vampyrus
CGGTGTGAGATCTGTGAAGAGGATGCCAGAGGGGCGGTGCGGGGAGCAGAGGGGGTGCAGGCGGCCTACGCCGCTGTGGGAGCGGACGCCGGGCCCTGCGCAGGTGCGGGCCGCCCCGCCTCGGTGTCAGGAAGCTGAACCTAAATTCACTTGGGAAGGCTCATGTTCTGTCCCCATGTCTCTTGGGATGTCTACTTGGACAGGAAACAGGCTGCCCACTTAAGTGTTTCCGCACGTGGGGGCCCCCTCCTTGAACCTTGCAAGGTCCTCCGGTCCAGTTGTAAACCTCATGTCATGGACCAGAGGTGGGGTCGATTACCAGATCCGACGTGAGAAGTCCGTCCATGTTTGCACGAATCTTGTTTGTGCGCAGTGCAGCTCACGGGGCACCTCTCCTGTCTGATCAGCCCAGGCCAGGTGGCTCTCAGATGACGGGCAGGCTGTGTCCCACAGGCGTGCCCACGGGGAGTGCCGGCTGCCACGTTGGTGCTCAGAGCAGGACGTCGAAAGGGCACTTTATTCTCTGTCCTGGGTGAGCGGAAGGCTGTCGCTGGTGAGGAACATGGGGCAGAGGGCACACCCACCGCCTCCAGCCCGTGGCCTGAACGTGCCAGGCTTCTGCCCGTGCCTGGACACGCCTCCTGGTCGCTGTCCAGGGTCCCTGAGCAGTCGGAGGTGAGCCGGCAGCCCCTAACCTCAGCCTGGAAGCCACCCCAGGACATTCCTCTCCAAAGCAACACCGGGCCTCCTTCACAGTCACGCACAGGCCAGTCCCCTCATCCACCTGTGGCTTGGAGGCTCTCCCCTGAGTGCTGCTCGGGGGCGAGGGAGCTGTGGGCGAGCTGGGGCTCCAAGGACAGAGGGCACCCCACTTCCTGGCAGGGCGGCCTCCCCACCCTTCCGGCACCCCTCGGTTTCTGGGCTGGCCGGTTCCTCCCAAGTAAATCACCACATGTGAGCTGAGTGCCCGTGGACGCCTCCCACACACTCACCTGTGCCCACCGGAGAGGCCGAGTGCGGCGCCAGGCCGGCCTCCCCGGCCTCGGAGGGGCCCGCCGCCCGGGCCCAGCAACAGCGGTGAAGGGTCCACGCCAGGTCGGTGGCTTCCCTCCTGCCTGCCGGAGCCCGGTGACTGCGGCTTCACCATTCCCCAAGGGCGCCGCGTATCTGCTGTCTTCGGTGTGTACTTCTCCATGTTCTCAGTGGGGAAGTGGAGGCCTCTGCCCGGCCAGCGTGTCCTCCTGGCCACAGTGGGCGTGGCGGCCGGCAAGGTCCTGCTCCTCCCGCCCGGCGTGGGCGCCAGCTCCTGTGCTGGCCGCCCTTCCTCCGACCCTGCCGGCGTCAAGCGGCCACGACGGTGTCTGCGGCACCGAGGCACGGTGGCCGGAAGGTGTTTTTCCGAAAGAAAAGACCATATTCTGCTGAAAATATACCTACCGAGATAATTCAATTTCATCTGTAAAAACGTGGCTTTATGCAGAAATTGTCAGTGATATGATACAGCTAATTAAGGCACGCGTGGTGTTAACAGTTTCATTAGAGGAGATAATATTGCACAAGAAAAATAAGAAATCATTATGATGGATGTCTCAACATTACATTACATGTTAATGAAGTGTAAATGATCTAATTATTTTTGAAAGAATACAGATTCGATTAAACTGTCGGAATTAAATTGGAAAGGACAGCCTATTGTACTTTTTATGTACAGACAAGTTAGCGTTAATTAGGCACAATCTACAGGAACAAATGAGGCACGGCCCTCGGTGAACAGACACGGATGCATCGCTCAAGGCAGGTTTCATAAAGAGTTATATTAGGAAAAATTGTAAGTCAATTACATACAGTGCGACGGCGCGGGCGGGGGCGGGGGCGGGGGCGG
>NW_011891114.1:8884-9252 GCF_000151845.1 Pteropus vampyrus
AGTCAGATCCCAGCCCTCCCGCTCCGCCTGCACCCCAGGCCTCCCTGACCAAGTGGGGTGCCGGCGGGGTTTGTGACCCGGTGTCCAGCGGGCACGCTCAGCCTCTCTGGCAACACCGACCAGGCGACGGTGCAGAGCTGACACCTCCTGTTGCGAGGGACAATGGTGCTGATGGCGGCAACAGGAGAGAACCCCCAGAGAGGCAAAGCTCGTGACGAAGGCCCGCGAGCCTCATGTCATGGGGTCCCCCCCCTTCTTCACCCCAGCAGAGTGAAGGTGGCTCAGGTGGCGGATGTCGTCTCCTCTGGGTAGCGTCGTGATTGGAAATGAGGGTATTTCACGGGAAATCACTGGGTAAGCCCTATTCG
>NW_011891114.1:9302-9742 GCF_000151845.1 Pteropus vampyrus
GAGCATAATCAATCTCAGGTAATATTTATTAGGCTCATATCCTGTGTAACAACGACTCAGCTGGGTTTTGCAAGTTCTCACAGAGGAGGAAAATATAACGTCCCATTCAATCAGTATTCAGAATGGGAAAACTCTGTTTAACCGAGTTGCAAAGGCGGTGGGGGCGCGGGGGCTCAGAGGTGCATCTTTGCTTCCTCACCTTCGGGCGCCCTGTCCCTGCACGGCTGCGACGCAGACCCTCTAATGGGAGGCATGGCACGGAGCGGGCGTTACTGAGGCTTAGCGCTCGGGCGACCGCGGCTCGTCCCGGGTTATTAACGCGGCCTCGGAAGCCGGCCGTGCGCGTGCGCGGGTCGCCAGGCGCTTAGTGCACCGACGCTGCGCGCGACGCGGGGAAGATTCACCTCAGCGAAGCAGAAAAGGAAGAGCCAGGGTCGCCC
>NW_011891115.1:0-1033 GCF_000151845.1 Pteropus vampyrus
ACTCACTCAACAGACACACACTGAAGAGTCATTCGCTCCAGGCGGTGAAACTCGGACATGAAGTCGGAGAGTCCACAGTCCAGGATGCAGACGCGTAAACGTGAGGCACGTCGCGCGAGGAGAGCCACGTGGAGGTTGGGGTTCCGGAGGTGGTGCTCGAGTCTTGGGGCCGTGTCCTCCCGGGAGAAGGGGCCCCCTTGAAGGAATGAGGTACGCCGACGGCCCTCTGCAGCGGCGAGCCCCCCGCAGCTGGTGCGGCTCTGCAGACACAGGAAACCGCAGGACTCCGTCTTGGCGATGAGGGCGTTGTCATTAGTCGCTCGGCCCGTCACTCCACCGCCCGGACCGTCCCCTTGTCTGGGAAGAGAACTGTGGTAGCGGTGGCCCGCACGGGCTCCCGTCACCCATAAGCGGACGAGCTGCGAAGCCGACGCTCGCCTGGCTCCCCGGCGTAAGGCCCGCTGCGACGGCTGTGTCCTGTGACGGGACCGTGTTTCCCGGCCGGACTGCGAGGTAGTCGTCGGGGGGCTTGTTCCGAGCAGGAGGAAATTGGAAAGAAATGCTCGATTCAGTCTCCCGTCCTCTGAGCCGCTTGCGACGGGGAGCGCGTGCTTCCTGAGCTGTCGGGGTGATGGGGGCCGCAGGGCTCCCCGGGAGGAGTGTGTGCTCTCGGTGCATCGATGGCCTGCGACAGGACTATGGTCTCGGGGGAAGAAGCCCTTGTTCCGGGCACGCCCGTTTGGAATGCTCTGCGGCTGACAACCAGCACGTCCCCCTAAGGGCCGCAGGCCGGTGGGAGGACACAGCGCCTGGCCTCTCCAGCCCGGGGAGGAGGGAGCCCCCGGCTGCCAGCACCGCCGCCTGGCAAAGCAGGCCTGTCCCCACCGACAAAGGTGGGGGTTTACGGGGGGCGTTACGGGGGAGGGGACAGGCTGGCGGGGACCAGAGGCCTGCTGGGGTGCGGGACCAGAGCAGGGCGTTCTGTGGCCCTCAGACTCAGCGTGGCAGAGGGCTTCGGAAGGATCTCGGTCGT
>NW_011891115.1:2011-4102 GCF_000151845.1 Pteropus vampyrus
ATTAAAGGGTGGGATTATATTACATAGCAGCCGATCATTCACTATAGAGGAAAGAGCGAGAAAAAAATTCAAAGCGATATTTTTTGGTGTGAACGGTTTGCCCAGAAAGACACAAAACGTTCATACGCTTTTTAAACATTAACTCTTCATTTTAGAAGAGTTAAAGACTTAAAACCGAAAACCACAGCGATGGTGCAGAGACTCCCACGGCCCCCGCGCCCGGCGTGCCCCGTGAGTAGCGTCCCACCTCAGCATGGCGCGTGCTGCACACGTCAATAACTGAGACCGGCACGTTATCGCCGACCAGAGCCCCTTCTGCTCTGACTTCCTGTCTCGCCCCGATGCCTCCTCCTGCTCCAGGACCCCGTCCGGGCTGTCACAGCACATTCCGTCGTCACGGCGCCTTAGGTCTCTCTTGGCTCTGACAGTTTCTTACTTGCCTTGGTTTTGATGACTTGTGATGATTTTGAGAATTACTGGTCAAATCTTTTGTCTTTCTACTGGACTTACCTGATTTTTTCCTTATGATTAGACTGGATGTACAGGTTCCTGGCAGGAAGACCTCAGAGGTAAACACACCTCTCGACAAATTATGTCAGGAGTGACGCTATCACAGGACCTGTAGATCTCGGTCACCTGGCCGAGGTCGTGTTTGTCAGGTTTCTCCGCCACAAAATCACCATCCCCACCCCCTTCCATCCTGTACCCTTTGGGAGGCAGTCACTATATGGAGCCCACTCTTAAGTAATAAGGAGTTACGTACGCTACACCTCCTGTGGTCCATTTTGAGTTCATTTTTTGTGAAACATGTAAAGTCCGCATCTAATTTTATTTATTTATTTTGCATCTGATTACTGCAAGGCCTTTTAAAGACTACCCTTCGCCATTGAATTGCCTTAGCGCCTTCGTAAAAATCGGTTGACCGTATCTGTGTGGGCGGTTCATTCAACATTGAAAGTACACTTGAATGATTCTTGAGAATATTAGTCAACTTTGATTTTATTTGCACTAGTCTGTGTCACTTAATTTCATTAACATCTTTATTTCCACATGTAGCCATTGAAAGTGGCACCATAAAACAAAAAGTCCTCAGCTTTAATTTCCCTTTCCATAGGCAAGACTAATTAGGGTGAGAGAGGGAATGTAAAAGCCTTCCACTGTAACAATATTGCTTCTCCTGTGGGAAAAGGCAAGACGCCGTAAACGACCTGTTCAAGGTCACACCGCTGGTAAGTGATGGGACCACTAACCAACGATCTCAATTACTCACTGGGGACACCAGCCAGGCCTGTTACTCACTTAGACCGAGGCTTCTGCCTTTTTAGATCTTTCTCTCCAGTCACACCAATTCGTACATACGTTATTCTCCGGTGACTAAGTCTTGTCTCAGGCTAACCAGAAAAACAGCCCGGGGGCAAGGATTCCCAGAAGCCGGGCCGCCGAGGGCATGGCACTCACTAGGCGTACTCCTGTGTTCTTGTGTCCCAGGAGACAACTGGCTTGGTTTTGATCTGTAGCCAAATCGTTCCTATAAAACCTCTTAACGAGCTCAGAAAGGTTTGCTTCTGGTCACGAAAGAAACTCGCTGAGAAAATGCTGGACTTAACACGTGCAATCCACCGCCATTACCAGAAAAAATGGTTCAGTGGACATACCCTCTGAGCCTGAGTCAGGAAGATGGTTTTCATCTGAGAAGAGCACTGTGCACCCGAGCCTGTGTGGTGGGCATCACGGGAGGTGACTACTCTGTCCTCAAGTAAATAGACAGATGAAGAGATAATGATCTCTCAGCAGATGGAGAGAGAAGATATTAACTATAAACTTGACATCCTGATTCCGCAAAATGTCTTAAATACGTTAAATAGATTTGTAAACCTACGGCTATTTAGGCCTGTATGCTACACAATTAGATCACAAGATGCTCCCAAGTCTTTCGCGCATCATCTAAAGCAGCAGAAATGATGCTGAACAGTGAAATCCAGCTCTGTGAGCCGAGGGCTTAATTTTGTCCTTTTACTAAGCTTTATTAGGATCTATTTCCATAACCATCTTGCCTGTTCTTTCCAGGTGTGTTCGATTCCTTTAAATTTC
>NW_011891115.1:8447-11795 GCF_000151845.1 Pteropus vampyrus
GTCTTCTCCAGAATCCCGTCTCTCAAGCCCGGCTTTCCCCAGCCGTCCTCAGTGTCTTCTAAGAGATGCTTTACGTGTACTTTACCAGCTTTTCTGTTACCCAGTTCCCAGTAAGAGCTCTGGCCTTATCTCAGCCGAAGGCAGAGGTCCTGACACGCATTCCTGACCAATGTTTCTGTATTTCCTTATTTCATTAACATTAACAAATAATAGAAACAGTTTGGCCAAGCAATCTACCTACTCCACTAACTGCATGCCAGACTTTGTGGATGACTTATCACTCGCAAGGATAAATCTGTACTTTAATCTAGCATGTTGCTAGATTAACATATTTGATCATCTGTTGTGCACATACACATTTTTTAATGAATTTTAAAAGGAATATCTGGTCATAATCACTATATGTGTATAGTTTATATGAATTTCAACTAATCAATAGAGATATTGGGGAAATTCAAATTAATTTTTTGTAACTCAGTTTCAGTCTTGAGCTCCCATTTTACTTAAGTGGCAGAAACGTAATCTCAGTGAATTCAGAGATGTCCCTAGAATAGTGTTTAAGTAATGAGAGGCGTACACAGTGCGGAGCATCGGGGATGGGGAGGGGTCTAACGCTCGGTGTCACCTGTCTGTGACGTACCCACCAACAGAGTTTCATCCTGTCTCCCCATTCAGCGGTCCCATCTGGCATTTCTTGACCTACATTTTTACCTACAAGGCCCCTGTAGATCCATTGCCTTCTTTCTTGAATTCGAAGGAAACTTTGCAGTGCTCCTGAGCCATCTGGCAGGATGATGTGGTCCCAGGAGACACTATCTAGTTTTCTGTGGGGCTTTGCTGCCTCCTTGGAGCCAAGCTCTGACTCACTTTTGGATTAGTCTTCCAGTCGTAGGGGAGAGGCGGGTGCGTGCTTCACAATACTGTCACCACACTTTGCCCCAGTATTTTGCTTATGCCAAGGGTCCTTTCGATTTTACTAAAGACCTAAGATTTCAAAACTCAGAATCCAGGAATAGTTTGCTTTCTGTTGTCTCATACATCCCCTGAAGGAATGATAACAGATTAGCCTACCTGAAGAGGGGAAGATGAAATACTGGAGAGAAAAACAAAGCAAAACATAGATCGGAATTTCCAGAAAATGATTGTGCTACACATGTCTTCATTCAATAAACCCTTACTGACTTATCGAGCTCCCAGTGTGTGCCAGGCAGTGTGCCAGACGCCAGACAGTCATGATGAACGAGGTGCAGTGCTCACCCCAGCTGCCTCCAGATGGGACAGGGAACACACACAAAGAAAGAGACCATTTCAAGACTTCTGGTTAAATATGGCGGAGTAAACATGAGTGTTTACCCACCCTCCTTCCCAAAGTAGCATAAAAGTGACAGTAAAGGGTTTGGCTTTTTTAAGGCAACCATGAAATGCTTGTAAGGACTATGACAGCAACGGGATGTTGGAGACTGAAAAGCAGACGGACTAGTGGCAAAACCAGGGACTGAAACCAAAGCTGGGAGGAAGGCAGGCTGAGGGGAAGGCTGATTCGAACGACAGGATCTCAGAAATATTGAGAAATAGTAGAGTGGGGTGCAGTGCTGCTGGCAGCCAAGCTATTACTTTCCAGGTGAGCGTGTGTTTGCGTCCCCTATCGGAAGCTAGCTAAACACAGACACAAAGAAGCAAACAAAAACTAAAACAACCTAGCAAGATCACCCCACGTGGATATACACTAGTCTGCTCCGGTCGGGGGTTTTAATTTCTTTATTTTATGACTGAACAGACAGCCAAGGACTTTCAGTCATTCAAGGAAAGCCTACGCTATGACAGACAGAACCAAATCAAACCAACGGTTGAGGAGAATAGGAACTATGTATGGAGCAGAAGGAAACTTAAAAAAAAAAATCTAACAAACGAACCCAGTAGTTAATATCCTCCTGTGGTAAGAAGAGATACACATCCTGGAAACGAGAGAAGGCTATAGGCTTGAACTATTCAGAGGGCAAAATATTGCTGTTTGGAGTAAATATAACAGAAAAATTCAGAAGCAGGTTTGGCAGATAAATTTGAGAAAATCGTCCAGAAACTCCAATCGAAAATAAAGAAATAGAAAATGGAAGGGTAAAGGAAAATGTTGGGGTTCAGGAGGCCCAGCACCCTGACACGCAGGAGGTTGGGAAAGAGGGGACACAGAGACGGGCCCGGGACTTCTGAAGGAAGACTCAGGAAGACTTCCCCCCGCAGAGGGACCTGAGGTTACCGCGGAGACTCCCCCGGTGCCCCCCGCGATGCACAGAGGAGCGCCCCCGGAGCTTGCCGCTGAAGCTTCAGATCCTCGGAGGTGACGAAGATGACGAAGACAGCCCGCGAGCGCCTAGAGATTAGGACCCAGACGCTGCAGGATCAGAAGGGCGCTGCGTCCCGCCTCCCCCACGCAAAGCCAGACGTCAGTGGCGCGGTCTCCTAAAAATCCAGATGGAAGTGACTTTATATCTTTATTTCTGTCCTCTGTCAAATTTTCTAACGAGTGACAGCACATTAAAGACATTTCAGATATGCAAGTTAAAAAAAATTTTTTTTTACCTCCTTTTCAGGAAAATACTGGAGTGGGTTCTACAAAATAAGGAAAGAAACGCAGAAGGAAGAGGAGCTAGAAAACGGGACTTAAAACAGCAACGAGGCAAAGGGCCGTCCAGGCAGGTCGGCTGGTCCCCGCCTGCCTGGGCCTGCGGGGGGCGGATGGGGGACTCTCAGCTTTAAAACTGGGCCCATCCCTGGCAAACGAGGTGAGCTGATCATCCTACGTCCAGGAGAACCGAGGGAGTCCCACGTGGAGAGCAGGCTGCAGATACAGAAGAGCTGGACCAAACAGGGAGGAGAGAGTGTTCTAGAAGGGAGCTCTGGCCAACGCATCCGGGAGAAATACACACGAACATCCGTGTGTGTGTGCGTGTGTGTGTGTGTCCTAGTGAGTCCGAATGTATTAAATTCCTCTTTCGGAAGAGCGCTTCGAGATAAATATGTTGCAGACACACAGGCTATGAAACCAACGAGGATTCAGGGGCACCCGGGAGAACGAAGTCGGATAAAAGTGAAGTCAGAGGGTGCTGACATGCTGGTTCTGAGAATTATATTTGCGCAATCGTGATAACGTAAGCGCGGAGTATTGCTCCCAACAAATGAAAACTCTGAAACGGTAGAGAAAGAGGGAGCAAGAGAGACGGCGTGAAGAAAGTTCCTAAGTCATTCTCATGAATCGTTATCGCCCATGCTAATGAGGCAACAGGTACTATTCTCACAAGGGATTCTGGGAAACGTAGTTCCGAGCGTCTACTCGACCACGGAGAAGAGACC
>NW_011891116.1:0-355 GCF_000151845.1 Pteropus vampyrus
CCACGTCCCCTTCCCCAGGTGCCTCTACGCCCTCTGGCCTGCTGAGCATGGAACGTGCTGGTGACGTGTCCTCTCCTTCTCCTTCTGGCTTGTTCGCTTGGGGGGAAGTGGAGGCTTTGATGATCTACGTAATTATTACTGATTTCCAATTCATTAGAGGACCACAATCTCACAAAAACCATGCCCCCTGGAAGCGAGCTGTTTCGAAGACTGAGTCCAGCTCTCCAGGTCTTCGTCACTGGCTCCCTAGTGCATTCCGGCGCAGAATTTTCCAAATGTAAAAAGTGTTCATAGAAAACGTTGCCATGGCAAATAGGATAAACCTCTTCCCTTCCAATGACAGCGCCACGCACTG
>NW_011891116.1:405-1567 GCF_000151845.1 Pteropus vampyrus
CTGCACCGCTGCCGAGGACCCGCCGCACAGCAGAGAGGCCAGGAGGCCGTTTCCCGGACGCATTGTGACTGTTCCAGTGACAGGCTGAGCACGGGCTGGCGGGCCCTGCACCCCCGGAGGAGGAGCTGGAGGTCCCCGGGGGAGGCGAGGGCCGCCCTGATCCCCTGCTGACTGACGAGGCTCATCGGGTCTTTTCCAGAAGTGGCCGCAGTTTCCCACCCGGCTTCGGGCCCTCCAGCTCTGTGCCTCAGGCTGATGCCCTCGGGGCTGGTGTTCGACCCTCCTGACCTTCATTGTGACCCCTCCCCCCACTCACCCCACCCCATCCCCCCTTCTGCTTTAACTTGAATCACTTTATTCCCCAATCCTTAGGGCAGTGCTGGTTTCCTAGCCTCACCCAGAAGAGTTCACATTTACCCAAAGCTGCAGATGCTTCCAGATTCCTGGCTCCAGCTCTAACGCGTGTGGAGGCGGCTGTAGGGAACTTACCCACACAGCGCCAAGCGAATCGCCGACACCAGCAGGACACCGGGGTCAGCGCCAGGTGCACAGGCTCGGGGCTCAGTCCCACAAGGCCCCCCCCCAGCCCCGCCCCACGTCACAGGCCAGTTGCGAGCCCAGGTTGTCACCTGTGCTTCTGACCAACCAGCCGTGAATCGGAGGTCCCCACATCCCCTCATTGGGTTGGCTTACGTTGCTTGAGAGGCTCACAGAGCTCAGAGAAATGCGTTGCTCACCAGGTCACCAGTGTATTACGAAAGGACGTAATCGGGAACCACAGATGAAGGACATAGAGTCATAGGACAGGCGGAGGGGGACAAGGGGCTCCCGTGCCCTCTCTGATGGAACGATGGTGCACCTTCCCTAAGAGGCTGTGCAGAAGCAGATGGCAGCACAGCTCGGCACGGAGACAGCAGCTTACAGATCCCCACATGGCCACCTGCAAAGCGTCGCCATTACACTCCCCGAAGCCACCGAGGCAGGGACGAAAGATAGGAGGAAAAGGAAATGTGATAAGAAAGGTGAGCCGAGGTCAGCAGCGTTTCCGTGGTATTAAAAGCCCCGTTAGCTTCAGGAGCGACCGAGAGGGATCGGCGGGGCCGCGGGAGCCTGCGGCGGCCGGAACGCGGGGGCCTCGCGCGGGAGAGGAGGCGGCGCCGAC
>NW_011891116.1:2967-5301 GCF_000151845.1 Pteropus vampyrus
GGGCGGTGGCCCAAAGCCGATAACGTAGACAGGCAGGTGCCGGCTTGCTGCCCGTGTTCAGACGGCAAACGTCCGCACGGGGAAACGGAAAGCGAAGGCAGGAGAAGCGATGTCGGGGTGCACCTCGCCGCCCTCTCCGAGGTGCCCAGAGACAGTGACTGACCAGGGAGCCCACCGGTCATCACAGCCGTTCCTGAGAAACCACGAGGAAGCGAAGAAACACCAAGCCGGACGTGGAGAAGGGACACGTTTGGTTATTTATTTTTTTTAAGACTCCTGACGGGGCAGACGCGATTAATATCTTGAAAAGAACAGCTGACGACTGGAAGCCAAATGGATTCATCAGGAGGGCATTCATAATATTTTCCGTTCACTGTTTTACCGCCCTGTCCAGTTAAGAATTGGCAGTGATGATGGGGAGAGAGAGATCGAAAGCCAGACCCCTGGTTTTTTGAGCACGCGTAGCTGAGATGTTATGGGAGCAATTAAAGGAGGTGATCGATGTCTAAAAATAAGCCGGGGGACAAGTTTATTAAGAAAATGTCATGGAACATAACTCTCACGGGGACTCTGGGAGGGAGACAGTATGCATTCTCCAAGCTGAGAAAATTGAGTGGTAGAGGAAATTATTCAGCTGTACCGGACATTCTGCCAGAAATGGAAAAACAGGTTCAAATCTACCTCTAGCACCTCAAGAGCTTGGAACAGCTTCAACTGGCCCATCTTAAACTTACAAAGATGTGGCTAAATGGGCTGAATTGAAAAGGCCCATGTGTTAGGACACACACTTTCAAAACATCCAGCTAAGTAAAAGGAGGAAAGATATTGTTTAATAGCAGCACCTTTTGTGTGAAAATACAGAGATTCATTCATTTATTCGTTCATTAAAGAACTATCTAGTGAAATTTATTATCTGTCAAGTTCTACTCTAAACATTCGGGATAAAATGATGGACGAAATAGATGAGAACAATTCCTGGCATTCGATATCTACTTCTAGAGAGAAGAGGCAGGTAAACATTATAATCGCTAAAATACATAATATGTTAAAAATCAAATGATATGTTGAAGAGAAAAAAAAACTTGAAGCGGGGAATGGATAAGGGACGTTTGGGGGAGGGACATTCTATTCCGGTTAGAGACTCTGAAAAGCCTTCCCAGGGGAGAGCCCCGGGGAAAGGCACCGAGGAGCCGACAGAGGGAACTGAACACATACCTGTGGACAAAACTTCAAAGGGAGACAGCAGGCGAGCTGGCTACGCCCCTAAGGCAGAGGAGGCGTAGGATGTCTGAAGGATGCTGAGGGGTGAGCGCAGCAGACACAATGGCCTGGGGGGTGCGGCGTGGACAGTGCTAGGTGAGCCGGGAGCATCCGGCTACAGGGACAGGTGGTCGGGCGTAAAGGTCAGTCACATGCAGGGCAAATTAAAGCCAAGAGAACCGCCAGCTGGGACTGCCTTTCTCCCAACAGGACCACGAGCCGGGACACTCACGAAGGCGACGGAAAACTTCAAACTCAGGAGGACACGCCGGTCAAAAACGACGAGGAAAGCCGAAGTCCAGTGACGAGGACGAGTGTGGGGAGGGCTCAGGGGCTGCTGGTCCAGCGGACGAATGAACCGATGGATGTTCAGACTCCCGCGGAGCTCTCTGTGCTGCCACCGGCCCCCGAGAAGCCCAGAGGGACGTGTGGAGCCCCGGGCGACCTGCCCAGGAGAGCTCCGGCCTCGGCCTCAGCTCCAGGGGGCGGCCTCTGTGTCTCCTGAATGCCATGCCCGCCACGCATGTCCTGGTTTGCTGGGACCCCGGGCCACGCCAGACACCCCGCGTTACCAGAGTGGCTGGTCTCTCGTGTCAGCTACCGGAGGGGACGCAGGCCAGCCGCCCAGGCAGTCAGTCACGTCTATGTGACCGAGACCCACCAAGCTCTGGACACCGGGGTGCGGGGAGCCTCCCTGGCTGTCAGCCCTCCGGGCGGGTCGCCACACGTGACTGCGGGAGAAGCACGAGGAGCAGCTGGGCGGCGGGAGGACACCTGGACGCCCGCGCCGGACGCGCCCGATGCACCCCTTCACCGTCATGAATCATAACCAGCGATACACCAAAACGAACACTGTCTCGGGAACCCCAAAGCTTGGTCTCAGAAGCGAGGGGTCCCCCGGGTGCCCGGGACGGCCGGCACATGAGCCCCACGGCCCGGGGTCAGAGGGCGGGCGGCGGATTATTCCGAGTGGACGGGAACCTCCCAGGAGGCAGGATCACGGCTGCCACGTCTGAAAGCTGAGACTGTGCCCCGCGGTGACAGCAGGACTTCCCGGGTGCTGGGCCTGGAAGA
>NW_011891116.1:6747-7430 GCF_000151845.1 Pteropus vampyrus
GCGGATTATAAACTGCATGGAATCATCAATTTACTGTAAAAAAAAAAAAAAAAAAAGCCAAAGCAAGCAGATGATGCATAAGTAGAAATAAAGCATTTTCTCGAGGAAAAAAAACAGTTGTGCACGCTGCACTCAGGACGTATCTGCGAAAACTTGAATTTCTAGGCCACATTTCGAGAAGGATGTTGGCAAACGCAATCCACACGTCCTGAAGAATACCTCAATGTCGTGGTTGGAGACTCGTAACAGCTGAATGAACTGAAAATATTCAGAGCAGAAAAGGAGACGGGCGCAGAAGGCTGTCCTGGGGGAGAGGGGTCCCCCGCCACCCTGCCCTGGCCCCACCAGTGAGGGGGTGGCTGCCATGTCACAGCGCTGTAATTCTGGCACAGAGTTTTTGGATTACCGCCATGCTGTTACTGCTGATTCACAGCGTCGTGCTGTTAGAATCATGACGGCAGCGGAGGGCCCCCCACCCGGACCACCGGGACACTCCGGACATCCCCGGACGCCAGCCCTGCCACCCCGGCCACACACGACATTCCTGAAGATGCGGGCCGGTCACGGAACACGCCCGTGTGCGCCCCGCTGATCAGCGCCGACACCCAGATGACAGCCAAGTGCTGACCACGGAGTTCTGCTCAACCGCTGTAACCCTGCCCCTCTGAGAAGTGGACTGTGTT
>NW_011891117.1:0-2778 GCF_000151845.1 Pteropus vampyrus
AAGGTAGCCAACATTAAGCAGAGAGAGCAGAGACAAGCAGAACACAGAGGCTGGGTAATAATATAAATGAATGTAAGTTTAAGAACTATATCTATCTATAATGTGGAAAAATCACCAAGATATGTTTTTAAAGAAATGAGTGAAGGCATTACAGTGTATAAGAAATTCCCTTTAAGAAGGTGGGGGGGGGGAGGAAATACATATGGTTTTGCTTTTATTTTCATACGGATAGACAATAAACTAATAAAAGGATTTACCTGTAAAAAAAAGGCGATGAGGCAGGTAAGTCATGTGTGAGAAACTTTTTTACTGTATCCTTTTTGATATACTTTTGTTTTTTAACCAAGTGAATGTATAACCTTTTCAGAAAAGGTGAATGAGTGTCTTGGTTGGTGAGAATGTGTTAGGTAAGTTAGAGCTGTGTCTGCCACACAGCCCTCAGGATAAGGCATTTGCAGCAGCTAAGACCCCTCTTTCATTTGTCCTCCAATCCTTAGGTTTACCTGGTCTTGAGAAAACAGAGTTTAGTCAAGATCTTCTATACTGCTGCATCCCCCGAGCCTAGAACAGTTTTTAGCCCAGTGCATGGCCTATAGTAGGTGCTCAATAAATATTTGATAAATAAATCCTACGTGCCTGCCAGACCTTGTGCCAGATATTGGGTAATACTAATAATTGCTTTAGTCATGCTCTCACTTAGGCTGTACTTCCTTCTCCAGTCTAGACTCTGCCGCATTCACTCTGCAGCATCCTCAATGTCTTCATCTTGTTTCTATCACACTCGCAGAGGATTGCTGGGAACTGCTGGAAGTGTAAAACTCCCCCACCCTCCCACCTCACAGCCCTATATGGCTGGGATCTTAGCACTGCTGGATCATCTTGCTGGATGTCCCTGGCCAGAGGCCCCTCCTTGCCTGGCCTTTCGGGACCCTACAACTGGCAGAGGTGATGGCCATAGCATCACTGTGGAATCAATTATAGCCAGACCCTTGAAAATATTCTATCCAAACCTGCAGGAAGTACAGCTTATCTCCCAAGGCTTACCTCATACCCAGGGCTAGGATTAGCATGAGGCAAGAGAAGCATTTGCTTAGAGAGCAAAATTTAAGGGGGTGCAAAAACTTCGACAAGCAAGATAGCATTTTGTGCAATCTCTTTTAAAACTCAAAATTCAAAAATGAACTATGATCAAAATAACACAATGAACAAAATAATAAAATTTGAAATAAAGACAGGATTAGTACTGCTAATATTTCCTTTGGCCTCAGATTCAACATGGCTGAGCATAATGTTGCTACTGGCCCTGCGCTATCTGAATGTCGCTGTTACTGATCCTGCATGCCTAAGTGTTTGGGAAGGAAATATACTGATGTCTGCAACTCTGAAATGACATTTTTAAAAGGTGGATTCTTGAATGGGTAGGTGGATAGATATGGGATAGATAATCCAGCATTATAAAATGATAATTGTTCAATCTGGGTGGTGAGTGTATGAGTGTTCAGTGTAGAATTCTTTCATTTTTTTCTATAGGTTTAAAGAATTTTGTAATGTTGAATAGGAAAAAAATAAAGACCAGTGAGAAGAACACCCAAGTCTGGTTCCTGGGGTCAAAACAGCTCCACCCTCTCCCAGTCCTGGATGTCCAGACCTGGGTTCCTCCACCACACCCTCACTCACAGTGAGGACTGAGCCCTCCAGCCAGCCTGCCTCGACCTTGACTGAAGCCTCTCTCTGGCCCTTGCCCTTGAGATCCCCCTTCCACACCAACAGAAATGCATGGATCTTCTCCACTTCCTGACTGGTGCTCATGGAGCCTGTTTGGCTCCCTCTCTCCCTCCAAGGCCCCTAAGTGGGGAACATAGTCCCTAGTGTAGGGCATGCCATTTAACACAATACATTTGATAATACAGCATCCTTCCGTGTTTAGGGGAAAAAAACAACCAAAAGCCCACTTTTTTTAGTATATAGAGGACCTGATATAAAGCATTGGAGATAAGTAATAATTATTAACTGGATAGGGTAGTGATGGCAGGAGGCAAGAAGCATTTTGGTATCTGGGATGAGCACGAAAGAGTTTACTCCAATTCTGAAGGTGAACCTTCCTTGAAGGCAGGCAGCTTGCGCTTTCGCCGCTGGGGGGCGAAGCAGGGCTGTCTTGGGACAGGTCGGCGGCGTTCCTGGGTTCCTCCCGGGTACAGGGTCTCGGTGATTCCAGGCCGGGGTACCAGGGCCCTGGGCTGGACACACAGACGCGGGGCTTCTGCGGACGCCAGTGGGGACAGCTTACCAGGGTCCGCAACGCGTAGAGAACAAGACTCGTGATAAGAACTGAAGGGAAGTGATGGGAACCCTGAGGGCCCAAGGTGAATTCCCTCTCTCGGCCTCTGTTCGACTCCGGAATGAATCTTGCCTGGCCTATCCTTGGACTCGGACAGGACGCTCACCCCGGACCCAGAGAGAGAGTAGTTTTTCCTTTCACTTTTTACCCACGCATTTTGGTGTTGTGGGGAAGGGTACGGAGATGGGTCCCATCTACTACTGCTCCCTATTTCTCCCGGCAGCCTGAATGCAAGTCTGGGTGTGGGTGTACTATTGAGCGTGTAGGGCCTCCCTCGGGCCGCTAGGAGGCTGACCCTCCCGCCCCTGCAGCCCTCAGGACCTGCGCGGGGGACCAAAGCTCCTGCAAGCTGAGCACAAAGCCCGGAACCAAAACCACGCGGAGCGGAGCCAGGCGAGTCCGCGGAGGTAGCAGCCGCTGTCCAGAGCCTGCCAGTGTCT
>NW_011891117.1:3348-3968 GCF_000151845.1 Pteropus vampyrus
GAGGCAAGAAGCATTTTGGTATCTGGGATGAGCACGAAAGAGTTTACTCCAATTCTGAAGGTGAACCTTCCTTGAAGGCAGGCAGCTTGCGCTTTAGCCGCTGGGGGGCGAAGCAGGGCTGTCTCGGGACAGGTCGGCGGCGTTCCTGGGTTCCTCCCGGGTACAGGGTCTCGGTGATTCTAGGCCGGGGTACCAGGGCCCTGGGCTGGACACACAGACGCCGGGCTTCTGCGGACGCCAGTGGGGACAGCTTACCAGGGTCCGCAACGCGTAGAGAACAAGACTCGCGATAAGAACTGAAGGGAAGTGATGGGAACCCTGAGGGCCCAAGGTGAATTCCCTCTCTCGGCCTCTGTTCGACTCCCGAATGAATCTTGCCTGGCCTATCCTTGGACTCGGACAGGACGCTCACCCCGAACCCAGAGAGAGAGAGTAGTTCTTCCTTTCACTTCCTACCCGCGCATTTTGGTGTTGTGGGGAAGGGTAGGGAGATGGGTTCCATCTACTACTGCTCCCTATTTCTCTCGGCAGCCTGAATGCAAGTCTGGGTGTGGGTGTACTATTGAGCGTGTAGGGCCTCCCTCGGGCCGCTAGGAGGCTGACCCTCCCGCCCCTGCAGC
>NW_011891117.1:5530-5940 GCF_000151845.1 Pteropus vampyrus
TCTTCCCCAAACAAGCATCCTGACGGCTGAGGGGCGCAGCCAGTAGGGAAACACACTCCTTCCTCTAAGTCCCCCAAGCACCTGCAGAGCTCCCCCTTGGTGCCCACCGACCATCCTTTTCCCTCCCAGGACCTCTTTCACCCCCACCTGCTTCACCCGGCTGGTCAAAGACGGTTCCCCCCGCCAGTTCCCCAGCCACCCATAAGCGCTGGGATCCCCGTGGGTGCAAAACGCAGAACTACTAACACAAGGCTGCGGGTACCTTTGTTTCTTCTTTATTTGCGGATAAAATTATGCACCGCATTCTAGATAGATTTTTTTTTTCTGATATACATTTCATCTTATTCATCACGAGCACACCACACACACAGTAGAACAGTTCCACAACCTGATAAATTGCACAAGATGAG
>NW_011891118.1:0-331 GCF_000151845.1 Pteropus vampyrus
CGACCTTTTCTGAGACTACTGAATTTTAGATCATGGCCTCACTGATGGAAGTGCGTGGACTTTTTCGGAGGTTGATCTTTTGCAGAACAATGCAATGGTCAGGGAGGTAGATCTGGGATTTTGTGAGACAGGCGCCAGCTGGCCTGCGTGCCCTGCTCAGCCCCCAGTGTCCACAGTACCACACCCAGCATGAACTGAGGATGAGGGTGGAGGGCAGAGCGATGCACATGGAGGGCCCAGTTAGGGAAACCATCTCTCCTGTCCTCTCCTCTGTGGACCCAGATCTCTCAGCCATGTGGTCAGCATGTGATGGACCCCGCTACAGCTACAG
>NW_011891118.1:494-824 GCF_000151845.1 Pteropus vampyrus
GGGTACCATAAAGAAGGGACATCTCAAATAAAGCTCAGAGAAGAAGGGGGAAACCCAGCAAGATCCTCTACTTGTCATCTGAAAAAGAAGCATTCTTGGGTCACCACTGATCAAGAAGGGAGACTGAGGTCAAGGTTTCCATCACAGACGTGACCTTGGGCCCTAAACCTCACATCCTGACCCATGAACCTTCTTCAGTGAGGTGCAGCTACGCACCTCCCACTCTGTCCCCAAAGACCAGCTCTAAGCCTTTTCCCACCCCCCATTCTCTCCCTCTTCCCTCCAAAACCACGCAGAATCAGACCTTTCTTCTCTACCTCACCTGCACCA
>NW_011891118.1:1739-2743 GCF_000151845.1 Pteropus vampyrus
AATCAGACCTTTCTTCTCTACCTCACCTGCACCATCCCTTACCCAGGACTCGAGCTTCATCTTTGTACCAAATCCACAGAACACTCAAGGTCCCTCACTATATTCCCACGTCCTCCTCATTCATCCTCTGCAGCAGCAGGACTTCGGAGACTTAATCAGATTCTGTATCTTTCTTGTCACATCATCTACGTTCCCGGCCCCGACTTGAGCCCAACATGTAGTAAATGCTCAATAAATGGTGTAGACGGGTGGGCCCCTGAATAGTCAGCTCTCCTGAGAGAGACACAGCTGGACTCTGTCCCTGGTTCTGTCCTGACTCGTCATGGATTCTTCCCAGGGCAGCTGCCTCTGACATTGGGGACTGTCTACTGGGTGGGAGACAATTAGATCACGTGCTGCTGCCATGGACAGGATTTGGTGGCCTAAAATGAGAGGACAGGGCTATATGTTCTAAACTATGTTCCCTGAAATGAGCATGAGGTCATGGATTTGGCTAAATAAACAAACAAACAGGGATGTGTAAACTCCACACTTTGGCAAGGATACTGATTGTCCAAGTCTCCGGGAGAGATTGGAGCATTTTCCATGTGGGTCTGTCCATGAAGCTTCTCCTCTCAGACCAGACCAACCTGACCACACTCAGCACCCTGGAAGGGCCATCTGATTTTGCACGTGGATCTCTGTGATGCCACCACCCACAACAGGAGAATGAGTAAGTCCCTCCATGGGGTTGGGGACTGAGACATTAATTGTCTCTACACAGTGAATGGCGTCCAGGCTGCTAAATTTAGGATGTGATCACAGTTCTTATGTTGCCAGGTAAGTCTGAATGACCTGACAATTTGTTTTGCTTCTGCCATGACTCTGGGGCCATCGGAAAATAGGACCATCTTAAATCATGTTTGAGTGGAAAATTCTACCGGGTACCCTGCCGGTTCATACTGACAATAATTCTCCATGAATTACCTTACAGGCCGCCTTGTTTTGCTGTTGTTGCTGTTGTC
>NW_011891119.1:0-337 GCF_000151845.1 Pteropus vampyrus
AAAAACAAAAAGGAAAAAAGGTCATCCTTTTCTTAGGATTCTAAAGCTTTCACTTAGCTTTGCTTCTAACGTCTGTCTGGTTTTGTGTTTTGCTTCGAAATCTGTGGTCCAGCCGGGGTTTGCGCGTGGGCACGCGTCAGGCGGGAAGCGGATCCCGCTGCTCTGGATCTCTTCCGTGGTGTCCACTCCGCCCGGCTCGGTGTCGCTGGCCCCTCCCCCGCCCTGCCGCAGGCCATTCTGACGCTGGTTCCTTCTCAGGGGCGGCTGTGAGCTGCCCCTGCTGCTAGCCCTCCAGGGGGACGTTTAGGCCTTGTCCATCGACGGTCTGTTTCTGTTA
>NW_011891119.1:1150-2976 GCF_000151845.1 Pteropus vampyrus
TGTGTGTGCGCGTGCTGTGTGCGTGTGTCGTGTGTGCATGTGTTGTCTGCGTGCGTGTCTCCATGTGCACACACACGTGCGTGTGTGATACAGTCCGTCTCCCCTCCCAGACTGAGCGGCTGGCTGCGAGGCCACAGACCTTCCTCGTCTTAGCGGTCACTGTGCGTCCTCGGGTCCGGGCTCCTGCCTGGCGCGTGGTGGCACTTCCTCAGTGTTTCAGGAAGGAGTGATGGAAGTCCTCCGCGAAGGAGCGTGTGGCCGTGCCTCCACGGCAAGGGAAGGGGGACGCGGCGTTCCCCGTGGTCGCCCACTCTCCCCATCGTGGTCACCTCTCTGCAGGCCTGGAGGCCCGTTCAGTGTCCCGTCCCCCACAGTGGCCGTCCTCAGCCGTCCTTCTGTGTGGACGTTCTGCCCAGACCCACCCCGCCCCCGCTCATGCCCTGCTCTCCCTCCTCCCAGCTGAAGAAGGACTACCTGGACGGCGTGGGGGACACGCTGGACCTCGTGGTGATTGGCGCCTACCTGGGCCGGGGCAAGCGGGCCGGCCGCTACGGGGGCTTCCTCCTGGCCGCCTACGACGAGGACAGCGAGGAGCTGCAGGCCATATGCAAGGTGCGGCCCCGGGGCGGGCCTGGCCCGGGGGCTCTTGCGTCCCACCTCCCACGCCGCCGCGGTAGCTTTTTTCTTAGTTTTTATTTACTTTTTCTGATCCTACAGGTAACTCTTGCTTCACATAGGAAGATGTAGGAAGCTGTGTTAGTTAAGGGTTGAGCTCTGATGGCGACCGCTTAACTGAGAGAAGGGTTCGTTTCTTTTTCTCTCACGGAATGAGAGGTCTGGGAGGGGACAGGTGTCATCAGGGGCCCAGGCTTTCCCTCCCCGCAGCAGTCTGTGCCGCGCGCTTCAGGCCTCCTGCTCACGGCGTGGCTGCGGGAGCCCCGGGCACCGCGGCCATTCACGCGGCGGGCTGGGACCGTTCCCGGTGCTGGGCGCTGGGCACTGGGTGCTGGGCGGCGGGTGGGCCGGCGTCGCGGCTCGGTCCATTCCGGCGTCAGGTTCACGGAGGTGTCGCCACTTTACGCCGTTTACTGAGCGTGGTTCCAGGGCGCTGCCTCGGTGCAGAAGGCGCTGCCCGGCGTCCGCTGTCCTCGAGGCCGCCCTGCCCACGCGCCGCACTTTAGCCTCAACTGCCGTGGGGGGCGAAGGAAAACTGGGCAGCGTGGAGGCTGTGATGACCCTGGTCACGGGCCGGGCGGGAGGTCGGGGCCGGGGGAGACGAGGGGTGGGGGCGCCCCCGCCGCGGGGGACTCGCTCCCATCCGCCTGGGAGCCCCCTTCCTTCCACCGTGGTTTCCATGGATACCGCCTGGGCACGCCCAGCCCCTGACCGCCCGCCTCCCCCCGCAGCTGGGAACCGGCTTCAGCGACGAAGCGCTGGAGGAGCATCACCACCGCCTGCAGGTGAGCAGTGGGTGAGCCGCAGGTGAGCGGCCCGGCCTGCTGCCCGGGGCTCGGGGCTCAGAGCGGAGCCGGGCTCAGCCCCAGCTCTGCCGGCCGCTGGCCCGCGACGCCGCTCACGGAGCCTGGTGACCGCGCTCGCCGCCGCAGCCGCTGGGGACAGGGTGCTACTGCGGGGATCCCCTAGTTCTTAGGGTGCTAGCTGGGCCCCTCGTAGATGGAGTTTTGTCATCACGATCACAGGTGTTTCGGGCGTGACGCGGTGTTTCTGCGTTGCTGTTCCTGGTCCTCCCCGCCCAGGCCTCTGTCCCTCTCTCTGCCTCCGTTAGTGTCCAGCGTCCCGTCTCAGCTCCCAGGGGCTCTGTCCCT
>NW_011891119.1:6686-8622 GCF_000151845.1 Pteropus vampyrus
TGACAGCCCTTCTTGGTAGATACTTTTATTATCCTGTATAACAGATGGGGACACGAAGGCACAAGAATGACAAACTCAGAATCCCTAGGTCCCCCCACCATCCAGGAAACGGAGGACCAGGCGCTGGCCCTCGCCGTCTGCCAGAGGCTCTGCATGGTCAGCCGCCAACGACAGTGCCTCTCGAGAGCCCCATGTGCCCCTGAGAGGATGTGGGGCCTCGTCCCCAGGCAGGGAGGTGACACGGGTCTGGGAGTGAAGGATCACACCGCTGTCTGCCACGCCGGTGTGGGGGTGTGGGGGTGTGGGGGAAGGGCAGTCTGCAGGAGCCGTAACTCCTCACCGCATACAATCGAAATGCAGAATTTCCGTTTGTCACGCTACCGACGACGTTCATCCAGTACAATCATTTGGTTGATGGCTTCCGTCTGGTTCCCCTGTCCTTTGAAATTACTCTAAAGGAGGTACTTTGAGCTATGCAAATATTATCAAACTCTCCACTTTTCATTTCCATGGGTATGGACTCCTGGTTTTCTATGTGATTCTATAGAATTTATTATTCGTTTCGATTTTCAAATTGCCCCTGGTATGGCCAGTGGAACTTTTTCAAGCGGATCTCTATGTTCTTTTGATGCGTCCCCGTAACTCCTTGAGCATATTCTCGATTTGCGGCACGGCGGGATGCTTGAGGCTCACCTTACACTTGTGCTCCAGACGTGGGATCAGCTGTTTCTCGAGTTTTGGTTCCTTTTCGTGGGGAATGGTGTTGAAGACACAAGATCTGGGCGTGAGAGGTGTTCACATCAGGATCAGGGTGCCACCGCTTCTGTGTCCTCTTAGACAACTAGAGAATACACGTTCAAGCATTCCTGCCCAATGACAACTGTGTTCACAGCGCCTCCAGCTCCAGCCAACGCCACAGAGCTCACTCGACTTTTCCCCTCTCGGTATGAATAACGCCCCCGTGCAACAGAACCCCGATTCCTGTACCCTTAATTCAGTCCCCGCGTGTGACCATCTCCCTTCTCCACTGCCGCCCCACCCCCGTGGGGACCTCTCTCGCCTGGTCTGGCTTCGACACCGCACACCGTGCTGCCCCCCACGAGCGGGCGTCCTCGTGCAGACCCTCACCCTGGGCGAAGACGATGCCGCCTTCGCAGAGATGGTCCTACCCCAGGCCGCCCCTCCGGGCCACGCGGCCCCTGTGTGGGGACACCCCCTCGCTCCCCCTCCCTGTTCGAGTTCTGGTTCCCCACAGCAAAGGCCCCCGGGCCCCTCCCCAACGCCCAGTGCGGACACCCCCATCGCCTCCTTGGGTTCTGACACTGCCATGACTTGTCACTCTCCCCGAGCCCTCCACCGGCGTGGACGCCTGCCTACCTTGCTCCTCACCGCCCCGTCTCCCCCCAAGATCCTCAGGAAGAAAGGAAGGGAAAGGAAGAGCAGAGGAAGACAAACACCCCTCCCTGTCAACCACCGTGCATGCCCGCTTGCTGGAGGCAGGCTGTCACACGAACCTCACGACCCATTCATGGATGCGCATTCCCGAAGTACCCAGAGGTCAGGGCCATGTCCCCTCCCTCTTCACGTGCCCACGGCCAGCAGAGGCCAGGCTTAGAGCCAGCACTCAACGTGCCCTCTGCTCTAATCTCCACTTCTCAAACTACTTTTGCAATTCCATTCTGGGGATAAAAGGTCACAGTCCCTGAAGCTGGCTCCCCTCCCATCATCTCCCTTGAGCCAGATGGGGCGGCAGCAACGATTCTGATCCCTCCCCAACCCCAGGAGAGATTTCCAACCCAGCTGTCACAGCTCTGTGACCCTGGGACCGAGGGAGAGGCCAAGAGAGGCAGGAAGAGTCGGCAAAGAAGTGACAGAGGCGAGAAGGAGACCGAACCACCAAGGGGCCGGGGAGGAGGGGGAGCCGTCTTGACGCTGG
>NW_011891119.1:10587-12620 GCF_000151845.1 Pteropus vampyrus
GAGCTTTAGAATGAATCGAAAACTGTCGGTTTTTCTTTTGATGGTTTCAAAGTTTCCCATAACGTCACCCAGGAACTGAAAGGACTTTGGTGCTGCCGTTTGGAGGTCTCAGGAATCATTCCTCTTGCTAACACGTTTTTAAAAATGTGTGCCCCTCCAAAAAGTCTCTAGCGTGTGCCTCGTTGATGGTTTCAAGGGATGCCACTCTTCCTCATTGGCTGTTTCAGGTTCCCCCAAAGTTCTTCCCTCTTGACTTTCAGAGCTCCGGGAGGCGTTCCTTGAGTTCGACAAAGACCGAGATGGGTTCATCTCTTGTAAAGATTTGGGAAACCTCATGAGGACGATGGGTTACATGCCCACGGAGATGGAACTGACCGAACTGGGCCAGCAAATCCGCATGAACTGTGAGGCTGGGGGTGGGAGCGGGGAGAATGAGTAGGGTCAGGGGTGGGCTAAGGGTGGAATTTGGAAGGATCTGGAGGTTGAGAGTAGAGTTGGAGTTAAGGGTAAGAGAGTAAGAGGGCCTAGAAGTCTGGGAGGAAACAGTTCAGACTATACTTAGGGAGGCAGGACTTGGAGCAGTTAAAAGGGTGACTTTTAGAAATAGATTTGGGTTCAATTCCCAGTTTTCTTGTTTATTAATTGTGGTCATTTTGAAAAGTGGAATTAATCTCCACTCTTGAGTGTCAATTTTCCCCATTCGTCAAGTGAAAATGACATCCTTCCTTACCTTGCGGGATTGTAGAAAGGAAGGGATAAAGTTGCTAATGAAGGCAAAGTCTTAGCCTCTAGGAAACACTTATTAAATGTAGGTTATTACTCTCGCCACTAAGATTCATCAGTGGAGCATAAGACTGTAACTGTATTTGATGCTAGAAACAAACTTGGACTTGGACCTCATGTTGATGAATGGTGTCGCAAAACGGATGGGTATTTTTAGATGGTGACCAGAGCAGATTTTGAGATGGAAGCCGGGATTAAATTGCTATTAGATTTGTTTCTGGGCATGTTCCTGAGTAAACAAGGTCAAATTCAAGGATGTGATAGTATTCACATCTGGAAGAGACTCTGGTGTTTATTTAATTCATACTCTCGCTTCTGCAGATGTACAGATGAGGGAACGTGGATCTGAACCAATTAAGAGATTTGCTCCAGGTCATACGGACAGTTAATTACTTCTGTCCATCGACCCCTATGCAAATTGGGAACAAGAGGGCTTGAGCTGAGAGAGAAAGCTCTCAGGAGGCAGAGAGATTGGAGCAGATCTATTTCTTGAACAGACTTGAGGGTGGGTGAGGTAGTGGAGGGTTGGGGCAACAGAATCTCACTAGACCTGCCTTTTCCTCCCTCAGTGGGTGGCCGTGTAGACTTTGACGACTTTGTGGAGCTGATGACCCCAAAATTGCTTGCAGAAACGGCTGGGATGATCGGCGTCCAGGAGATGCGAGATGCCTTCAAGGAAGTGAGTTTCATAATGCTGGAGGTAGTTAAAGGAGACCCCAGAGGTCAATGATTAGTCGTCAGTCGTGGATAGGACCCACCCGAACCGAGGTTTCTCTAGCTGTGGTGGGCTTTCTAGGGAAGGAAAATCACATGTCCCAAGCACTTGCAGTGGATAAGTTCCGCTACCCATTTTATCTAACGTAACCCTCACAAATGTTTTTAGTACATGTGCTGCCGAAGCGAGCACGTAACCCTCACGAATAAGAGTATGAGTCAGTAGTCATTTATCCTCATCATACATATGAGGAAACAGAGGCTCGTGGAAATTACAAATCTTATCCAAGATCCCGCAAACTCCAAAACACACGAGGACCTCGAAGCTTCGTGCTTACGATGGGAAGGAATCCGAGAATTTGAGGTCCCGGAAAGGGACTCAAAGAGATCGTGTGGTTTAACCCACTTGTAGAGATGCTTAAAACATGAGGCTCAGGGAACGGGTGTGGGGCCTGGCTGGATTCACGTCTATCCCCTGGTAAAAGGATTTCCTCACTCAGAGAGCTTTCGATTATGAGACAAAAACAATGAAAAGT
>NW_011891120.1:0-3892 GCF_000151845.1 Pteropus vampyrus
GGGCAAGGAAGTCGTCTAGGAGGGCCAGGCACCACACTGAGCCACCAATACCCACTGGACAGCTAGGTGTCGTGCAGCCCTTGGATTCAGTGCAGGGCTGAGAGGGCATGTACCGTTCAGGCCCCTCACCCTCATACTGCAGGTTGCCCAGGTGCAGGATGGAGGCCAAGAGCTTCGAAATCTCCCAGTTCTCAGTGTCGGTGAACATGAGCACCTTCATGGCAGAGCGGATGTTGGCGTACTCTTGGCTGTCCTCCCGGCCCTCACACGTTATGCAGTTACCCTGGTGGGCAGGTGAGGGAGAGCGGGTACAGGAGGGCATCAGGGAGGCTATGGGTACCCCCAGAGAGGCACTGCGTGGGCCTCCGGAAAGTCTAGAAAGCTCCTGCCTGGGCTTCTCAAGAACACGTTTCCCACATCTGGTGACTCTGGATGTCTTTTCTTCTCATGAATGAGGGGAGCGGAGTCACTGATGTCAGGCCTGGGCTGTCACCCTGCCTGGTAGTCACAACACCAAGGCCCCACCATGCTCCCCTCCCCCCACGGACACTCACCCTCAGGGATTTGAACCTCTCACCAGGTGTAGCCTGGGGTGGAAGGGGGAAGAGTAGCTGCAGATAAGTGGAGCATGGACAGTCTGCCCTATTATGTGTCTGTATGAGACCTGTGTACATGCACATGTGTGTGTGAAAGTGTGCCAGCCAACTACAGGAAGTGTCCAGGAAGGCCTGTCATACCTACCGCACGCGCGCGCGCACGTGCACACACACACGCACACACACACACACACACACACACACACACCCCTTTGTTGTCCCACATCCCTCAGATACCATAGCCCACACTTGTGTCCAGCTCCACGCAACCAGTTATAGTCTCTCCCCGGGGCTAAGGAAGCTGGTGCCCCCAAGCCAGCCTGCTGTGTACATGGCCCCTGACCTGGTATTGGGTGGCAGCAATGGCCCCAAGGCTCACTTTTCCTTAGTGGCCTGATAGCAGCAGAGGCGGCAGCACCTGAGTCCTGCAACCAGCAAGCCCTTGAGGCTGAGGCCACAGCAGCCTGCACCCTGCAATGCTGGGATCCTGGCAGAGGTCTCAGCCTTCGTGTCCTCAATGACTGAACCAACGCAGCATACGTGTGCAGGCAGGTCTGTGTACATGTACACGTAGGCATGTGCATGTCTGTGTCCCTGGGTCTGGGACATCTACACACGTTAAGGAATGTGTCTGTGGTGAGAATATGTCTAGACGTGTGTGCAGGTGGATGCGTGCCCAAGTAGGGAACAGGCCTTAGGGTATATGCAAACCCAGGGTGAGCTGGGCAGGTCAGGGGACAGGAGAAAGCCCTTGTGGAAGTTCCCACCCACCAAGCCTAGAGCTGAGGAGGGGCTGGGTGGGCTGCTCCTGACCTCACTGCAATGGGTGTCCCCCTCCATGAGTGCCCCACCTGGGCCTCACCATGGCCAAGTAGTTATAGTCTGTGGCCTGGCCCAGGCCCAGCTTCTTCTTCTGGTCCTCGCTCATACCCTCCAGCATGCAGTAGAACACGTGGTAGTTCCTTTCATCAGGGGCCTAAACAAATGGACACAAGATGTTGGGAGACAAGGACAAGAAGGCAAGAGGAAGCCATCAGCAATGAGACAATCAAGAAGACTGGAAACACAGTTTGCTATTTTAACAACTGGTTTTCGTGAAAAAGCCCCGTGGTGTTTTCACGGTGGGGCTTCAGGCACAGGCAGGCAGGCAGCAGCCTAGGGACAGCGGAGGCGGTGCAGACAATGTGTATCACACACAGCCCTGGGGCTGGGGGTCCTGGGCAGGGACAGCTCTGCCCCCAGGCTTGGGCCCACCTGGCGACAGACGCGTGACTTCTCCAGCAGGTATTGCTCGATCTTGGCGCCCTCAATGGCACCTCGCTTGTTGAAGTGGATGTCGATGTACTTCCCAAAGCGGCTCGAGTTGTCATTCCGGATGGTCTTGGCGTTCCCGAATGCTTCAGGGTGGGTAGCAGGTCATGGGCGAGGTCAGCCCCCACCCAGCCTCCCACCTGCCCTGAGAACCCTTGCCCTACCTTCCAGGATGGGGGTGGCCTCCAGCACCTGCTGTTCTATCCATGAGTGCTGCCCACTGATGGCCGCTAGGAACTGCAGGATCAGCTTCGTGCTCTCTGTCTTCCCTGCTCCAGACTCCCCACTGCAGAGGAGACCCAGAGAGAGGCAGGGCCTATCAGTCTGCATTGCCCCGCTCCCCACAGGGCTTCAGCCCAAGCTGCTTCCTTCACCCACCCTCTCCCATCTGTAAAATGGGCTGACAATATAGACCTTCCAGGGCTGGGGGAAGGCTAAAGAAGCTCAGTGCTCGGCCACAGCTGAAGGTTACTTTCCTACCCCTTCATTCAGGCATGCGCAGTCCTGTATCCATACTTGCCATAGAGCATGGCACATATTAGATGTTTGATCAATGCTTTGTTCTTTTATCCTCTGCTCAAGAGAGAACAGGAGCCTGAGATTTCAAGGAGCCAGTAGTAAATAAAGTTGGCCTCAAAAGCTAATATAAGCTTTGGTCACATTAATAGAGATATAAGGCCTGGGAAAGAGGAGATGATTCTCTACATTATAAGACATCAGCAAGAGCAAAGAGCTGGAGCTCTAGGGGCTAAGCCTGGTATGCCATACTGGTGGTGAGCCGCTCACCTGATGATGCAGCACTGGTCACGGCTGTTGCGTTTCATGTTGAAGTAGCAATTGTCAGCAATGGCGAAGATGTGGGGGGGCATCTCCCCAATCTTCTTGTTGGTATACTGGCGAATGTGCTCTGGTGAGTAGATGGAGAGCAGCTGGTAGGGGTTCACAGCCACCAGGATGGAGCCCGTGTATGTCTGTGGGCAACAGGGAACAGGGAGCTCACCTCTTCCCATGTGGGAGGCTCTGACTCTAGAAAGATCTCAGGCTCTGCCTTGTTCCATCCCTCTGGAAAGGAGAGCACTGGCTTTGGAGTAACATGGATCAGAACCCTGCCTCCCTATTAGCTGGGGCAGGGCCTTCAGATTAGCATTGGGTCAGAGTAGGTGCTCAGAGACATTTGATGAAGGGAAGGAGGAAGTGGAGAGGGAGGGAGGGTCTCTAAGACTTGATTTCCTCATCTTTATTTATAAAATGGACATAAAATAACTGTTTATGAAGATTAAAGAAGACTGAAATTCATAGCACACTGTAGGTACTCCTCAAATACTAGCTCTCATCTTTGCTTCCAAGCCCTGCAGCCCAAACTTTTGGAGCAAAATTCATAAACTGGACTTTCCAGAGCAGAGGCTGGGTTTGTGATGGGAGAATAGAACCAAGCCATAAATAGCTGAAGGGGCTGGAGTATGTGATTTGGGGGCTGGGTGAGCCCTGTTCTCTGCAGCACTGCCCCTGTGCTCTGGGGACAGGGTGCCTCCAGCCATCTTGGGCAGTGCAGGCTCAGGGGCAAGATGCAACTCAGAAAGCCTTATGGGGGCTCCTGTCCATGGGCTCTTCTCTTAGTGCACAGAATGGTCACTTGTGTGCAAAATTTTCCACTGTGGGTCCAGGCTCTGACAAACAGGGGTCAACAAGGCCTGGCCCTCCTGCCACCAGGGCACAGTGAAGCACTTAGGAGTTACTTCTCTCTCCTCCCATCCCTCCCTACCCCAACTTGAAAAGGTCAGGCCCAGCCAGTAATTGATAATGGATGTATTGACATCTGGGCCTGGAGAGGCTGAAGAAAGATGTGACCCCACAGGGGAGGTGACAGCCTACCCATCCCCTACCACCCAGAGTACAGTGCCTCCCACCAGAGCCACAGCCATGCCGCAGCCTGAGGTGGCCATGCAGGGAAGGCACGGCTGCCTGGAACCACATGCCAGGGGAAA
>NW_011891120.1:6296-7248 GCF_000151845.1 Pteropus vampyrus
CGCCTCCCCCCCTCCCCGTCAGGGCAGGACTTTGCAGCTGACACTCCATCTCCCCCTTACCTCCTCTGAAGGCGAATGTGAGGTGTGGTCACACCCCCTTCTCAGATGAGAGAACTGAGCCTCCAAGAAGGGGAGGGACTTCAAGCTCACACATCAGATAAGCAGAGATGGGGATGAGCAAGGGGCCCTGGCACCTGGACTTCCCCAACTCCCAGGACTGCACCTGTAGGACTGTGGAGCTGGCAGTTGGGGTGGGGGGGGTAGAAGAAGTGAGGCGCTTGGCCACTGCTGGCAATGAGACTGAGGCGCACCTGCCCTCTCTGGGCTCCAGCACCCATCCATCCCCTCAGACTCTCAGCATTACTTCCTGAGCCTTCTGGCCCTCTCTCTCCAAGAGTCACAGTCAGCAGAGGGTTAATATCCGGCTGCCTAGCACAGGCCTCTTGCTCAAGTCTCCAGTAATAAACCTGCCCTGTGGGGCCATGGGTTGGGGTGGGGGAGAGATAAGGACTATTCCCAAGTCCTGGACATAGCTCACAAGGTCCCCAGGGGCCTCCATGTACTCAAGGGGAGATCAGGGGCCTCTCTGGGGCCAGAGACACATACCAGGAAACCTGGCAGGAATCCATTTTACCTCAAGCCCCATCTCCTCCAGGAAGCCCCCAGGCCTATCTGCCTAGGGCTTCTACCTTAGCAGGCCATGGAGACCAAGACACACATCCTGGGACATACACCCTCCCAGAGTCACAGAAATGCCCACCCACAAAGTCTCCCATTGTGCCACAGGGAAGGCTGAGACCAGATAGTAGCAGGGACTCCTCAAAAGCCACATGCTTCCTAGACCCAGGCTTCCCAGACCAGGGGCCTAACCTCTGTACAGCATCAAGGAGTCCTGGGTCCCTGTCAGCCCTGCCATTTGTTCCCTGTAGGACCCAGGGACAGCCCCTGGCCT
>NW_011891120.1:8528-8872 GCF_000151845.1 Pteropus vampyrus
GGGGCCTAACCTCTGTACAGCATCAAGGAGTCCTGGGTCCCTGTCAGCCCTGCCATTTGTTCCCTGTAGGACCCAGGGACAGCCCCTGGCCTCTGGGACCACCCGATGAGAGGTTGCTAGGTGTCCTCTGAGGTCCCTCTCCCATGTGAGGTGCCCGAGGATGATTTGTGGCCCTGGAGTGCTGTCAGGCTCCTGGGGGCAGGCCAGCTGGAGCAGGCGACCACAGGGCAGACAGTCAGGGACAGAGTGTCCGCCTGGCTCGTGGCTGTGAGCAGCATGGTAATCTGAGGAATTCCTGGGTGTGTGGGTCTGTGCCCGGGTAACTCGAGCCATGAAGTGACCAA
>NW_011891121.1:0-347 GCF_000151845.1 Pteropus vampyrus
ACAAATCAGCTTGCCACACAGTCATGGATGCTGACAGAAGACATGAGACTCCTTGAGTCAGACTTAAAAACTACTACTCACAGCCAAAGCAGTAGCTAGAATGTCAGCATGGTTACATTGGTTCCTTGAGCTCCAATCCCACAGGGTGATGCAGGTGGTCCTGGCCATACTGCACACATAGTAGGTTGTGTTACAAGAGAGGAACACTGGGACTGGGAAATCTGCCTCTTTACAGTAGCTTTGGTCTGAGAGCAGAGGTTACTACATCTCTCAAGGTTGCTCCATACAAACACAATCTTGAGAAAATGTCCCAGATAAAAAAAACGGTCAGGACCCTGAACAAGCCC
>NW_011891121.1:2417-5198 GCF_000151845.1 Pteropus vampyrus
ACAGTAAATATGTACTCTGGATCTTAGATTGGTTTGGGGGAGCACAATTATTTCTACTTTCATCGTGTTCCTGAGTGCAAAACACCATGCTCTGTTTTAGGGACAAAGGAGGAAAGGAGAAGTAGGGAAAAGCTGCAAAGGGAAATGCCACAGTTGTTGCTCTTAAAGAAGTTGTTAACCCCTTGCCGTCTTCTAGATTTCCATCCTCTGCTCTGCTCACGTGGTCCCAGTAATCTCGTCGGCTCCCAGGACTGCAAAAACCACGCGCATAGTAATGCATCTGCTCGTCCAATCTTTCATTTACGATTCATTGAGGAAAAACAAGATGCTCAGTGTTGTTTCTATGAAGCTCAATATTGTAGGAGAAACACCCAGCAAATAGTCACATAGAGAAATATATGTTTGGATATTATGATAAGTAAGGGAAAAAGTCCAGGTTGCTATGAGAAAATATAACTTAGTAGTTAGTCCAGTGGTTCTTAATTTTTGTGTTGCTCTCATACCCTTCAATGCTCTCATATCTTTAATGACTAATTGATAATTTAAAGTCTTGACCAGATTCTTTGAGCTACATCTAAGAACACAGAAGGTTAGTAGATAAAATGATAGAGATAAACAAAGGCAAAAACCAACTAAATGAAAGTTGGCATGGCTAAATCAGTACCTTAAGGCAAAACAAGACTTCAAGGCAAGTTTTCTGGACATGAAGCAGGTTATTACAAGTTGATAAAATGATAAATTCATCGGGAGGAAATTTTAAACCTTTATGTACTTTATAAAACAGATTCGAAAGGTAGAAATAAATAAATTGGCAGACTTATAAGAAGCTGACAAAAATCACTTACTATATTTGATACAGCTGATGAAAACATCAGTAAGCATGTAGAACACTTGAACACAAAGTTAATAACTTGATCTAATGAATATATATTAAAAATGACCAGATACCAGGCCGTAAAGTGCATCTTAAGAAATTTTAAGTGATCGGTATCAGACCACATTTTCTGATCACAATGCAATTAATGTAAGTAAATTATAAATGAATATAAAAAAGCTAACAATATATAATTTTTCTTAATTTCCACATATCTAGAAATTAAGAAAAATTACCTTTGACCCATAAACTACAATGAAAATATCCATAGGAATTAGAAAAATTTTAAATTGAATGATAATGAAATTATGCCATAAAAACTTCAGAGATAACTAAAGCAGCAGTTACAGAAAAATTTATAGCTTATGTACATTTTTTAGGAAATGAAAGGTTAAAAATATAGACAGTAAATACTCAATGAAAGAAGTTGAATATAAGTAATAGAACTAACTCAAAGAAATTCTTAAAAAGGAAAAAATACAGGTAAGGAAAGAAATATGAAGCAGAGAACAGTTACAACAAGAGAAACCAATAGGGAAGATTAAGACTTGTCAAGAAAAAAAGTGAGACGATATAAATAAACAAAATACAGAATAAAGGAAATGTTCACACACAAGATTTCAAATAACTATTTATTATGTATTATTAAAATTACATTGATAAATTTAAAAACCTAGAAAAATTGCTATAAAAAATAAAATGACAGCGTTCATGCAAGGAATAGAAAACCTATCTGTGAGCATTTAAGAATTTAATGTAAATCAAAGACTCTGTCTTCCCTCAAACACCCATGCATGCGTAGATGACTTTATAGCTGAATTCTTATTCTTTCAAGGAACTGTAATTACCGTGTAATATAAACTGCTACAGAATATAGAAAAGTAGTGTCTATTTAGTGTTTATTTCCGACAAGCAAGACCTTTCTCTTACGTAACCCCAATATCCACAATGATATCAGGTAATTAACATCATAAATTACTACTGAGCACGTATCCAATTCGAGTTTCTCCAAAACAGAAAAATATAATTAAATGCAATAAGATAGATAAATAGCTGATTAACAGTTGTTCAATAAATGGGAATTACTTTTACTAATGCGTAAATTCACTGGGGGCTCTATCTTGGTCAGCCGCAATCTGTGCTCTGCAAGTCTAGCACAAGACAGGTAGGGAGACCCCACCCCAATGTGCCACATCTACATACGAGCTACATCCACCCACACTACCCCTGCTGGGACAGTACGCCCCCCACGCCCACCCCTAGAAGGCTCTAATCCAGGCCTTAGCCTATTCCTGAGAGACAAGGCTGTAAGGTCGATTGGAGCTCGGGCTGCGTTCGGCCCTTCCCGTGCTCCAGGCAGCTTCCATCGTCGGGCGGAGGCGCTGTGCCTGCCGCTCTGCCCCTGGCCCCACACTCTGCGCATGCGCCTCGGGGCCTCTACGGGGCAACAGGCCTCACGTTTGCCGCCATCTTGGGCCTGGCAGTCTTCCTGGAGCTTCGGGGAGTACGGCCTGAGCTGCGCTGGGGGCTCTCTGTAAGTCCAAGCTCTACCTCTGTGCTGTCAACCCGCTCTACTGTTTTCGGTGGCGTTCCTCCCCTCTCCGCTTTGCCCCTTTCACCGTCATGGCTTTGGTCCCAGAGGAGCGGGCGCCTGCGCCATCTGCCGTCGGTGGTGGGGTGGCCTCGGCCCAGGCCGCCTTTCCTGCCTCCCAACGGCGGCTGCCGCTCGGCCTCCCCGTGGGTGCTGAGTTCCCCAACCTGAAAATGCCAGGCTCAGAGAGGGTGAGCCCCAGGGTTGGTTCAGTGGGGCTCTTTTACCCGTGGAAGTCAAAGGATAAAGTCAGTGTGGAAGCGCTCTTCAGAAGAAATTTATTTTTGCCGAGTCACTTAACTGTAATACTTTAATA
>NW_011891121.1:6613-8618 GCF_000151845.1 Pteropus vampyrus
TGAGTATAATAGGAATAAGGTAAGAGTCACTCATCACTAAATATTTTGGTTTTGAAATTGTAGTTATCTTTCATGAAAATATTTGTTAACATTTAATGGGCATATTGCTATTTTAAAATAAATATTTTACAAGTTTGCTTTTATTTTAAATATGGTAAATGTTAACAGATAGAAGACATATAAACGCCTTTGGGGTCTGTCTTAGCTCGGGCTCCTATGACAAAATCCCTTAAACTGGATGGCCTTTAAACAGCAGAAATTTATTTCACAGTTTTGTAGTCTGAGAAGTCCAAGACCAAGGTGCTGGATGATCTGGTGTTTGGTGACCGTCTGCTTCCTGGCTTATGGATGCCTGTATTCTCCTTGTATCACATGGCTGAGAGCAGAGAGGAGCAAGCTCTCGTGACTCTTGTAAGAGCACTAATCACGTTCATGAGGGCTCCATCCTCATGACCTCATCTAATTACCTCCGAAAGATCCCACTTTCTGATACCATCACACTGGGAAGCAGAGTTTAAACAGTAATTTGGCAATGAAGCGACACCAACTTAGTATGTAATAGGACCCTCATTAATTTTTAGGAGTAGAAAACGGTCCCGAGAACAGATACTTGAGAAGTGATGGTTTAAGAGAACTCTTTTTTCATTGCCAGAGAAAAGAGGTTAAGGAGGTGCCTAGAGGATGCTACATTGCGAAGTTTTCAGTTTATTAAATAGAGGGTTAGGGAATGAATCACCTAGAAGGAGGTGAGGGAGCAAGCTGTGCTGTGGGAGCAAAAAGTCCCAAACCTAGAGACAGGTTCAAGGAGTGGTATGGCACTGTGGCTGAGGTGTAGTGAGTGTAATAGGAATAAGGTAAGAGAAAATGGTGCGGTGGTGGCGAGGGGTAGGGGTGGGGGTCCTGGTAGCGTTGGGGGTTCTTAGATCCTTTAGGACGTCATAAGCCATTATGATGGCTTTAGTTTTCACTTTGAGTAAAACGAGGAGCTTTTGTTTTTTTGAGCTGAGAATAGTCATGGGTAAGGACGGGGTGGGGTTGAGGATAGAAGTAGGAAGACAAATTAGTAACCTTAGGTATTATGGCTGACCAAGGAAGTTAGTTTGGACCAGGATTGTAGCAGCAGACCTGGAAGAAAGTGTGAGATTTTTTTTATATGCTCTGAAGATGAACCCAGTTGGTTTTCCTGGTGGGATTGTTGTGTAGGATGCAAAAAAGTGGACTCAAGGATCGTTGAAGATATTTGGCCTGAGCACATCTTTTGTGTGGTAGATTATATTGATTTTAATTTTGTTATAGCTTCATATTTTTTGCCTGTGGTTTTAAAATTTTTAATATTTTCCATTTTTGGTAGCTTCTAGGTTTTTTTCTCTTGAAGAAAGCCTTCTTTAATGTAAGATTAGAAAAAAATTGTCATATTTTCTTCTAATTCTTTTAGGTAGTTAAAAAAATTAGTTCTTTTATCTGTCTGATACTTGCTTTTGTGATCAGTAAAGCAGTTTCTCAGCCTCTGCACTATTGCCATTTTGGGCTAGCTAATTCTTTTTTTTTGGTGGAGGCTGTTCTGTGAATTGTAGGATGTTTAGCAGCCTCTACTTATTACATGGCAGTAGCAACCCCCACCTCCATCCTGGCCCAGTTTTGACAAGCATATATTTCTAGACATTGCCAAATGTTCCCTGTGGGACAGAATTGCCCCTGGTTGAGGACTACGCCAGTAAAACATGTTAACAAATTGAAGCCCGGATTTTAAAATATGAAGATTAAAAATAGTCTAAACAGTTTTATTTCCACTATATCAGTGTCCTTAAAGACCCAAATCCAGAAACCACTCTGAATATCTGGAGAAAGTAGGCTGATGAAAACTGGGGCAGAGATGCTTAACTGGAATCAGTCTTTTGGAACTTGGTAACCTTATCAGGACTAGTCAGAGTTTTACCTGAACCATCTTAAATTTTGAAAAAGGAAGAATTAATAAGCTGATTCTAACCCAGAAGGGTGCCTATTT
>NW_011891121.1:11843-14350 GCF_000151845.1 Pteropus vampyrus
CTTATTTTTAGAGATTCCAGGATTGAGTAAGCATAGCCCAGAATCTCTACAGACTGCACTGTGATGATGAGCACACCAAATTAATTATCTAGGATGAAATAAAAACCACAGTCAGGACCCAGATGTTCCTAAATCTTATCTTTTTCTTTAGCTTTCCAGTTGCCTATTTCAATTTGTAGAGTTGGGTCTTAAGACTTATAAAGGTCTCCTGTTATTTTATCTCTGAGATAATATTTGTACTTTGATAAGATTTTATATTCCTGTCCTCCATGCTCTTCTTTCATCTTTTTATTGTTTTCTTCTGAATTTTGGAATATTCTCTCAAAATTTTCTTCTACTTTATTTATTTTTCTTTTGTGTTAATTTTCCCCATGCAATATTAAATTTCTTATGTGTATGTAGTTCTTCCTAATCTCAGATGTGGCATCTTAATAGCTACTTAGTCATATAAAAATTCATTATTTGCTTTTGATCTTTTGAACACAGGAATCAGACTGTTGAAAAACAGTTCTTTGCTTTTTCCTCAGGGGAGTATTTCCTTGGTTTCCTTTAAGTTGTTCCCTCATTTTTTTAGGTCCAATTTCTCTTTCCTGTCCTCGTGAAAAGAAATTGATAATCGTCAGCTGTTAACTCAGAGTCAAACAGGAGTTGAGCTGTGTCCTGTCACAATAGATGTTGGTTCTTGACTGAATTTGGAGAATATTTTATAGCTCTTGAATATTTGCCTTGCCATTTAAAAAATTTTAACAATCTAGAGAAAATGAGCAGAGCCATAGAGTAGAGAGCTTTGCCTCTGTTCTGTCCTTTTCCTCCCTCCGTAATTTTTGTGACCAGCCATGCCAGTGACAAGGCCTGGATATATCTGACCTGCCTCAGGGTCTTTCAATGCCTGGCTTTCCTTGGGGCTGTCGAAGATTCAGCCTGCTGCCCTTAATCAAAGAAGAATCCTGGAGTTGTGTGATGGTGCTGATGGTGTTTAAATATTGCTAGCTGACACAGAGTGGGGAGTGCAAACAGTGTGTCCTCTGTTGGTTCTCCATTTGCCCTTCCTTATACTGCTCACCCCTTTGAGTTATGGGCTGTCGGAAGAAGTCTGCGTGAGGGAAAGTGGTTTTCTCACAGGGGGAGAAGGAGCTTTCCCGTGGGCTTTATTTGGCTTCCTTTTGTTACACCATGTCTAATGCCTAGTAGAAATTTGTTTCTGGAAAATTTGTATCTAGTACAAATTTGTTTCTTCTTTGTTTTACAGTGTATAGTCTCCCTGTTTTTAATGTTCTCTAGGTTATTCTAGGTTATAGAATTTTTTGAAAGCGTGAAATGCAATGAACAGTTAGATGCATTTTGTTTCTCTCTCTATCTTTTCCAGTGTTTATAATTTTTATTAACATGTTCACTTTGATAAATACAGGCATAGAATTATTTTTAAGGCTCATGTTTGCATACTAAATTTATATAGGCTAATTTCATTTAATTTTGACAGTTGTTAGTCCAGAAGCTGATTAGTACTTATTATTTGCTTTTTAGAAAATGGATTCTGCATCTCTATTACCAACATTTTTAGATGTGGATTTGACAATATCACATATAGAATGTCTTCCCAAGGATATTCTTGTGAAATTTCAAGGCAGAAATAATATTGAATGTGAGTTTGACTACCACATATTGCAGAGGGAAATACAGCATATTCCAAAAGCAAAAAATAGTGTGGACATTGATGAATTTTGTTTGGTAGAAGAAAGAGTGTCTGGAGAATGGCAGAGAGGAAGAGTTTTGGAAAAGAAAAACGAACTCTATACGGTGCTCCTTATAGACCGCGGAGAAGAGCTAAGAGTTGATAGTATGCGGGTTGCTTCAGCCTGTGGCACCGTATTTGAACTACCACCACGTGTAGTAGTTGGCATTTTTGCCAACATATTACCAATTGGAGAAAAATGGTCTTCTAAGGCTTTGAATTATTTCAGGTCATTGGTAGGACTACAAATGAAAGGTTGTATACAAGCTATTTTGCCTCTTCAAATGATTCTAATTGAAGTGCCAAAAATTATATCCCAAGTTCTTGAATTACAATTAGGAAGACTTATTGATGGGGATTCATTTCGTCTTATTGTGACAATGTTAAAAGAATTCCCACAACAAATGCCTGATTTAATACAGCATACGAGACCTGAATTATCATTAAATAATAATGATACTTTACTTGATATCCAACATATTCTGGATAATTTGCAGCCATCTTTGTCAATAGGCAGTACTGAAAGTGTAAAGGTATCATCTGCATTGAGCCCAAGTAAATTTTATTGTCAGTTAATTAAATGGATTCCAGAGTTAGAAAACTTGACAGTATGTATGAATTTACATTATGATATTATCAGTCAAGAAAGTAGTCCTATGTGTGATAATTTCGGACTGCTTTGTGTTGCCAAAAGGATAAACGGACAGTGGCATAGAGGAATTCTTCAGCAGCTCTTGCCCAATAATCAAGTGAAAATTTGGTTTATGGATTATGG
>NW_011891122.1:0-1184 GCF_000151845.1 Pteropus vampyrus
AACGTCCCGCAGTCGCGCGGATGAAGGGAGGGTGGCTCGTCTCCCGGAGTGTCGTGCCAGGAGCTGTGACCGGTCTTATCCGAATATGCCTGAAGCGGCCCAATCTCGGAGCTGAATAAAAACCAAGGGAAAACAGAGCCGGCTCGTGTTGCGGCAGGAGGCGCCGGGAGCGCGCGCGGACCGACCCTTCGGATCCGCCTCGGCTGCGCCGTCATCGACTGCAGAGCTCGGGGTCACGCGTCTAACGTAGGAGCGGCGTCGAACGCTAGCTCCGGTGTCTGTTGTCGCCTCGGTAGCGATGACATTGTGGGGGCCGCCTGAGCGCCTAGTAGGACCAGTGCGCATCTTCGTGCGCTCTTGCGGCTGCCCGAGGCCCGTGATTACGTCCCGGTCGCCGGCAAGCGGGCAAGGTCACGGCCGTGGCTGTGAAGGCAGGGGTCGGGTCCTCCCGCCCACCTTCTTCTCCCCTCCGTGTGGGTCGCGATGTGTGTATGTGAAGGGACACCGCGACCCGTGGAAGAAAGCAAACTTCAGGACCCGTGGCGACCGTCGCCGCGTGGTTAGCCCTTACTGTTCTAAGTGCTTTAAGCTTATCATCTCACGACCGCCGTCCGGAGTAGGCGCCACTCTTATCCGCATGTCGAGGATGAGCAAATTGAGGCGTAGGAAAATGACCACCAGGAAATGGCAGAGCTGGTTTTTAACCCAGGCAGCCTGGTGTCAGGGTCTGTGCTCTTAACAGCTACGCAGTACTGCCTCTGGAGATGGCACGGCCACCAGAGAGAAGGGGCTGGCTCCTTATTCCACGCGGCCAGCACCTCAACCCTGAGCCTCCAGCCCGGACTGTTGTTTTGTTTCTCTGAAAAGCTGCCAAACGCGTATCTTCACCATTGAAAGGACAACGGACGGTGTGTGTGATTTGATTATCGAGGAAGGTGGGCAACTTGGTCTAGATGTCCACTGCTGATGACAAGGCCAGGAACCCACAGCTGAACGCAAGCCAAGCCACAGCCGAAATCTGCACCCCAGCTCCAGGAGCTCTGATACCCAAGGAAACACATTTATGTCGTCTCAACCCAACCCTCAAAATCTAGGGTCTCGTTCAAAAGAAAACCGTGCCCCTCTCCCCAGAAAAAGTAGAATGTCAAATAGAAGTTTTTCTGAAACTTACCTTTTGTCCTCTA
>NW_011891122.1:1234-1658 GCF_000151845.1 Pteropus vampyrus
TCTAGGGTCTCGTTCAAAAGAAAACCGTGCCCCTCTCCCCAGAAAAAGTAGAATGTCAAATAGAAGTTTTTCTGAAACTTACCTTTTGTCCTCTATGTTATTCCTATTGTAGAACGGCCTCTAGCCAGGGAGAGATGGTGTGAAAGTTGTGTCTTTTTTTTTTTTTGGCGGGGCGGGGGGGAAGGTAGATTAAAGTAGCTTTCAGCTCTTACATCCTTTGGACTTTTCAGATGTTCAGAGCCGTTTACTTTGGTTACATTTATTTTGTTGTAAACCTTTTTGTTTTTTCCGAAGTTAGCGATCGCCTCATTTTCCCCCCACTCACTTAATTTTGCCTGCTACATTTATTTGTTTCATACCCCAAGTCGGGGGTACGGAGCTTCTCTGAATGCGGTCCCACATCGGGTGATCAGTCAGCTCCGTC
>NW_011891122.1:4913-6219 GCF_000151845.1 Pteropus vampyrus
CAGGTGTGCACTAGGGTCCTTCCCGCTGGCCCCCGAATATGAGGTGCTTGGGAAATGGAGTCCTTCTCTTCGGTGACCTGGTAGCCAGTAAAACTGTCTTTCAGGAAGTAGAACAAGCCTCCTTCTGAGTCCTCACCGGGAGGGACGCATTTCCCTGTAAATAGCGCGGCTGAATTACTGGGCGAACCGGGAAGTTCTTCTCCCTTCAGGGGTCATTTGTCCCCCCGCCAGAGTACAAGTCCCATGGAAGACCGAGGACTGGCTCTCCGCGTTAGAGAGGTGGCTTAACGCGCAGCCACGTGGGAGACAGAAGGACTTACTATCCTTAACCTTCACATTTCCAAACTGTTGTTAATAACTTGCACATCCCTCCTGACACGTGCAAGGAACGAGAATGGACTTCCCACAAAACGCTTATACTCAGCCGAGCTGCTGTAAGCCGTGACCGCCCTCCTCTCGTCGCGGGAATGTCACGGAACCGGAAGTCCCATCCCTGCGTGCGACTCGCGTACCGTCCCCACCCAGCTGCCACCTGGGCACCTCCGGTGGTCCAGACTCCTCGGGTTATTCGCAACCTCAGGATCTGCAGTAAAAATGACTGGAGCTCCTGTCCAAGAACTCGGGAAAGTCCCCACCCCTCCTCGCTCGCAAGGGCCCCTGGCACGCATGGCACTCTGCTCACCTTTGCTCCGACCCCACTTGCCCTGGATTCCCGAGCTTGGCGCACGCCCTGCGGGTCCCGCGGGTGGGCTTTCTCCTTTGTCGTCCCTCCCCCAGAGTTCTCCAGCCTCAGATCGCGCTGCCGAGCGGGCTTTACTGCAGGTCTGGCCGAAATGTAGGGAGGTCACAGTCCCCAAAGTGCAAATGCGATGTGACGTAGGCTCAAGGCCCTTGCTGCGCTACAAAGCCCTCTGACGACGTCCCGCGGGGACTGTCTCCCCGTCGGGGCCTCCCCTGGCACAGATGGCCACGTGCTGCGTCTTGCACTCAGCCCCCTCCAGCGACCCCTCTCCCTCGTCCCTGGGTGCTGCCCCCCCGCCCCAGCTGCTGCGCAGAACAGGTCTTTGTCTTCCCGTCTCCCGACCTCATCTCCGTCAACTGAAAGGCCCAGGAAGGTCCTTTTTGCACCAGTAGGACCATCTAGCCTCAAAACGAGTTTCGCCACGCCCTGGAAATTAGGGCCCGGGCAGGCAGTGTTTGCTTGGAACAGAAATTGTGTTTCTTCCCACCGCATTCATTGAACACACGGACAGAAGCGTTTCTGGGGCGGCCCGGGGCGGTGCCCGGCGCACGTGGGCTCGTCCGC
>NW_011891122.1:9044-10504 GCF_000151845.1 Pteropus vampyrus
TTTATAGCTGCAATCATGAGGTCAAATCCCATATACACGAGCAGTGGACGCGCATGACGCAAACCTTGGACAACGCATTTTCCCTAGAAACAGACATTATTTGGACCCATTGGTGATGCGTTTTTGCCAAAAACTCAACCAAAGTCCAAGGCGATTAGTTCATTCGCGACATTGAGAATCCTGGCTCTGGCACAGCTGGATCCGGAGGTCAAAGGTCATCCCACAGCCCGGATCCTCTCTCTCCCTCAGGCTGCTGTCCCCCTTGGCGCCTTCCTGGCATCTGCCCAGATGCCAGGGCAGCTTCAGACTCCCATGAATGCCCTCGGGGGCCTCATGGCCAGGGGGACCGAGCAAGAAAAGAAAGAGGTGGCCTCAGTGCCCGCATGTCAGGTGTCCAGGAGGCTTTCCTCTCACTGCTTTGTGCAATGTGCCTGTGCCTGAACCAGGGATGCGACAGGGGCAGGAGCTGACTCCCGTCCCACTCCCACGCTGGGGCTTCCAGAGGGGAGGCGAGATCCTTGTCGATGGGGCCATGGGGAAAACGGAAGGAAAACTGCTCTCAGGTGAAGGCACGTGGATGTGGAGCGGGTGAGGTAAGCGGCCCCCCACTTCGCCCAGGCTAGGAGAGGGGAGCAGGACAAGGAGAAGGTGCGCCAGGCACGGCCCCCGCCAGAGAGGGCCCCCGCCAGAGAGGGCCCCCGACAGCGTGCGGGATTGTAAAGCACGGGGCAGAGAAGAAAATGCCCGCGTTCTTAACTTTTTAAAATATTTTAAAAATTGAGTATTTCAAATGTTATTCAAATAATGGAGATACAAATATATTCTGTTCTCTGAACGGAACTTTCCAAAACACCGCAATGATTTCAGTCATATCCTTACTATAAGTTCCAGAATATATTTCCTAAATATTATATTTCAATTCATAGTCCTGCTTTAGTTACTATCATCTATATTCATTTATTAATCCTTTCTTTGACTCTTGAGTTTGCTTTCCAGAGCGTTTTTTCACTTATCCAAGGCAGGAAGAAGGCGGGTGCCAGGAAGCAGAATGGCATTGCGTCCCATGGCACCTGGGCTTGATCTTGTGGATTTGTTAGGGGTGATTTTTTATTTTATTTTTTATGAAAAGCGTTTGTAACAGTCCCTTGGGGGCACTAAGAGGGTAGCATGTCCCCAGCAGCTTCGGCCTTTCACTGGTCAAAGGCCATCCCGAGCTTGTTCTTCTAGGCTGTGCGGGCCTGGGTAGCCTGGGGCTGGGAGCCGGAGGTGCTCAGTGCCATCGGGTGAGAGATGCCGTCACCATAGTTGACCTGTCACCATAATTGACCAAAGGTAGTCGGAGCCTGCGCACAACTGGTCGGTGCGGCAGCGGGGGAGGCGGGGCCGAGAGAACGGGCAGAGGCGCTCAGAGGGGCGACCGGTGCGGACAGGTCGACCGCAGGGCCCAGGTCCCAACGGGA
>NW_011891123.1:0-394 GCF_000151845.1 Pteropus vampyrus
TGTATTGTTGCAAAACTAGCATCTACTTTTCTTAAGAAGTTGGAGTGTGAGAACATGCTCGGGGCCCGCGGGAAAGACGAGTGAAGGGCCGAGCATCACGCGCTGAAACAGGGAGAGATGCCGACCACGTGATGTGAGCCAAAGGGCCCTAGGAAGAGTTCACGTGAGACGCAGCGGGGGGAGAGTGCTTCATCTGCCAGATAAGATGGCGTGGAAATGTGTGACAGTACCCCAGCTCAAAGAGACGGCGAGGAAACGTGAAGCAGCGTGACATGCTTTAAGTGATGTCTAAGAAGGCAGCGTCGGCCCCAGGTGTAGGAGGAAAAGCTGAGGAAGGTACATCTTGAAGGGTATACCCAGGGTCCAAGCTGCAAGGCCCCTTCTGCCATATTCC
>NW_011891123.1:2416-4470 GCF_000151845.1 Pteropus vampyrus
AAACCCGCCCGTCACAGTGCTGGCTGCATCACATCAGGCCCAGACATTTCGGCAGTTCCGCTCCATTTTATCCAATTTTCTTCTGCGGTTTGAAATGTACAAGATTACATAGGGGATGTTATGAAAAATGTCTATTTTTGCATTTAATGTGCATTTACTGAGCTGAGACATTTTAAGCGACCTCACTCTGCCTTACGGAACATCCTCTCTAGGTCGGCCTAGGCCTTTTATTTGTAGGAACCATCTGGTGGGAAACCTGGGTTCTTAGCTGGAAACTTTAAATTTATCCCGTTTCTTCTTTTTCTGTCTTCTTCCTTCCTTTCCTATGGCTCCAGAAAATGTACTTGCTTTGCTCATTTCCTTCATCTGTCTAGCAATGACTTTTCCAGTTTTACGCACACACACACACCCACACACACACACACACACACATTTATGAATACGACTAGAGATTTGGTTCGTGTCAGAAAGATGCTCTGCTGACGAAAACCTGTGGACTCTGGGTTCAAATGGACTGTGATGCTGTTTCGTGCCGGTCTCGGCCCGTTGATAACCAGCATTGCGGCTGGTCCAGCCCTGTGGTTCTCATTAGGGCTGCAAGCCACCCTCAGTAATAGTCATCAGGAAACTCTGAAAGAAAGTTTATTGCTCATGGTCTCTGGAAAGCATGTGGCACACACGGCCACACGGGGACGTTGCCAGTAGAGAGAACGCGGATGCGGACTTGGGTGCGGGGCGGGACCTAGGGTTTCTGGGGCTCCCTCTTTATGGGTGAATTTAAAACACAAGAGAGGGAATTTAAAGTAAGGGAAGAGAATAAACAAGTGGCCCAAATGGTCAGTTACCGAAATCAACCAAGGAACCTGACAGGGCGGTGGGGTGGGAGCAGGGAGGGGGACTGGGGGGAGGGGCGGCGGTTGGGCTCTTGATTTGGTCACGTGGCCTCAGCAATCGAAGCTTAAGTCAGGCACTTGCATTACAAACAGATGAACCTATGTCAGGGCTTAACATGGAATCAATTACTCATTGCACCACCTTACAGAAGATTAGCCCTGAGTAAGTTCTGTAACGTGCTCCAACTCAATCTATTAACCAATAAAACGAGAAGGCTGACATTTATATTTACAGCATCTCTTAAGGGCTGACGACACAGTGAGGAGTGGATCCCAGTGCGAGGCCTATGGAACCGCTGTAGGACGCCATGCACCTCTGCACAAGGACCGAAATGTCGAGCTACCACGTTGGTGCCGTAAGTGACCTGCGGAGAAGAGGTCGTCATTCACAAATTCATGTCCTCTGGCCGGCAGCTTTTGTCTTTCAATGCTCAGCTAGGATAACGGGCCAAGAAATACAGGAATCAACCCTTCTGTCTCTTAGACTGGAATCGCTGTCCACATATGTCTCGTGCTTTATAATCTATTAGGCACTGCTTGTCCCATGAGCACAGAAGAGTCCTCTTTCTGAACACTCGGTTGCCTACGTTGTCTAGTCTAAATATAATGTGAAGCTGGTGATTCTGTTTACTTTAGAAGGGTACAGTGACTTTAATCAATCTGCTCTCTCGATTACAGGTATTGGGAAGGTGGGCTAATTGAATGCCGCCACTTTGTTGAGCTCCTGCCTAGCTTTTAGCCCTTCCCTTGGGCTCCTGGAAGCCATTTTTCCTTCCTCAGGACCTGCCACGTCTGTCCGCCTGGTAATGAAAACCTAAATACAGTCCCTTCTTATGCCACACGAGTTCTTCTCCCCAGACTTTAGAGGATGTTTCATGGAGCCTTCTCCTGTTTAAATTTTCCTTAGGTGACCAACCTATTTGTCTCTGCCAGTAATCCAGACACAAATATTCTCCTAAAAATATGAAGGGAAGCATAATTTTCCACCATTAAAATATTATTGTAGTAGAAACAATGAATATAATCTAAGAAGAAGTTTTCACGAAGTCCATGAGGAGGATTAATAACACTCCCATGAAATTGACTGACTTTATTCCTCATAAAATTATAATCCTGACTAGTGGCATGTTTCTTCCTGTTCTCTATCATCCGGTGTTAGTG
>NW_011891123.1:5200-7653 GCF_000151845.1 Pteropus vampyrus
CAAGAAAATAATAATAATAATAATAATAATAATAACAGCAACAACAACAACGATGATGTTTATTTACTGAGGCTCTAGCGTACACTAAGCGTTAGTACATTTACCTGCCGGAGCCAGCCGTGCAAGGCGAACCAGTTCCCCGAATGGGGGAGCAGGGACTAAGAAAAGAGAGAAGACAGACAAAGTTGCAGGGGGGCACTCAGATTCCGGACTGTGGCCCCAAGTTTATTTAGAATGCACTACTCATAGCATCGCAATGAGAAAACAGCAGTCAAGACCCAAGGTCAGCCAAATTACTCGTCCTGCAAAACAATGAAGCTCTCACAACTCAGAACTCTCTGCTAAACCGTAGCAAAGAATTTGCAGTGATTGCTATGCGAACAGCTGCCTCCCAGACCACCTCCTTAAGTACACTTGGTTTTGAACCCCTGACATTCTGCAGCGGTTCTGGCTGCGGCTCCCCACATTTACCTTACACACATACACCTCTGTCACACATATTGTCGTCTGTCCTTTCTTTGGCATTATATTCTAAGAAGGTCCTGCTAAGACTGATTCTGGGACTCTGAGAGGGAGAGTCGGGAGGAACGTAAGTGTACAGAGGCCAGAGGAGGCCCGTGGCTGTTAGGACTGAGAGTGAGAGAGGCAGGTACCAAAGCGGGAGAAGATGTAAGAAATGTCGAGGAAGCAAAGAATCCCCTGCATGGGTTTGAAAAAGATACTCTCATGTGGAAAAGGAACTAAAGGGCTCAGGTTCCCGAGAACGCGCCTCTATGCACACGATTACGCCGTCGTCACCAGGACACCCCCCTGGGAAGAAGCACGCGGTGGCAGCTGAGCACACACATCCATCACCTGCTCCTCACAGCAACCATGCAGGGAAGGCAGCTCCTTAGGTCACATTATGTGCCTGAGGACGCAGAGGTTCAGAGATCAGATTTGCACCTGGGGCCACGTGCTAACCACTTGGAGGCCTGGTCAGAACCCAGATCTCCAGATGCGAGTTCCTTCCACGCCCGGCCTCTGTCCGCTCAGGACTTTCTCTGGTTCATTCTTCTAAGGACCAGAGGCATCTCGATGTTCATGGCCACAGGGGCTTCAGAAAAAGCCAGTGAGTGGCAGCTTGAGCCCTTACGGGCAAATGCGCATTTTCTCCTCCCTCCCATTTTGAACTTGCTTATACCCTGGCTTCACCACGTCCCCAGCATATTTACATTTATAACCCAGCAAGGTCTCGTTCAGTTACTATTTAGAGTCAGTGACTGGCCTTCAGACAGGCTTTGCCAAGACACAGATGCCCCTCCCTGCTGAAGCCTCTGGTACCCGCCCAGCCAGCATGTCCTGCCCAAAGACCCTTCTCCTCCAGGGAGGAGCAGGGAGAGAGATCCAGACCCTTAAACACTCACTGCATGTATCAGACCGTTGTGTCCTACCGTGGCATCCTCATCTAGTATTGCAAGTCCTGTCTTAGCCACTTCATTGAAATAATCACTAACATCATTCCTTCCTTAGTAGGACACTATTCATTTTGTAAACTGCTTTCATATGCATGAGTTATTCTCAGTCACAAATATCCCAAGATATATAGAGTCAGAGGGAATTCGAAAAACGGGCAAAAAAAAAAAATGCAAATCATGAACAGCTATCCAAATACAAGTGATGACAAAGAAATTCCCAAATTTTTTATTCATGTGCATTTATTCTATTGATTTATTTTTATTTAACAGATAGTAAAATCCCTTTTGGCACTATATAAGCTTAATTTAATTATGATTCTAGTTATAATAAAAGCTATAATTTCCAAACCAACTGTATTCACTGTTAGGTGTTTTAGACACATTATCAATTCATTCTTACTTAACAAATACTATTAAACAGGCAACATTTTTCTTGTTTTACAAATCAGAAAACAAGATTTCAGAGAGAATGAATAGTTTGCTCAAGATAACCTGATAATTTTGTACTATAAAATAAACCGATTCTTCCCAATATTAATTTTCAGATGCTCTTCATTTTTTTGTTACTATATGTAACACTGAAATAATCTTCATATATTGGGTTATTTTTTTCTTCTTTCATATTATTTCCCTAGGTTAGTTTTCAAAAATCAATACCACAAGATCTATATATATGTGTACTTTTTAAATCTATTGAGATAGCTTTAATAATAAAATGCTCTGAAGTAACTACCAATAATTTACACTTCTACCTGCAATTCATTTCATAGAATGATTGCTAGATGTGGCTGAAACATAGCCCCTCATTAGTATTCTAATTTTCATTCCTGTGAGCACATTTTTTCCATATGCGACTAAGCACCTGTATGTTCTCGTCTGCATGCTCTACCCCTTGTCTGCTGAAGTCCCAATGTTTTTCTTAAGCACATGTAGAGACTTTGTAATTATATTCACAGTCTAAGAGTTGTCTGATGTGTGTGCGTGTGTGTGTGTGTG
>NW_011891123.1:7703-10198 GCF_000151845.1 Pteropus vampyrus
GCTTCACTTTTATAACTTTTGATTAATTTACTTACTAGTCTCTACACATCTCTTCATCTGGGAAAAAGGTTTTATGACAATACTTAAATCATATAATGATGTATTTTTATCCTCCAAATATAATATAAATGCCATACAGCCAGAGGCTATGTCTTCTTTGCATATCTGGTGCTTATTATATGCTTGCTCAATCATGACAAATGATATATATTTGTTATTGTCATTTTGTAAATATGGCTATTGCTCTGTAGAGTGTAAGGCTATAGAAATTCAACGAACAGGTTTTATCTAATTTCACTTATTCTTTAATAGCATTAAAAATAATTTACACCTTAAATCCACATAATACCCCTTATTTTCTTTACTAAAAAGGCTGTTTTTTTCAGACCGCCTCAGTTCACTCGTACATATACTCACACATAAATACACCTTGCTTGTAAGTATAATACGATTACAGATTACAGACCAATTAGGGTGTTATTTATGCCTGATGATTACCTACTAATTATATGTAAAGTTATTATGGGAAACTTAGGAAAAGCTATGTGAGAAATTGCAATAAAATTATAAATGGCTGCTGTTTAATTTTATGATTATCTGTACCATATGAAATAGCAAGTTGCCAAAGATCAAACCGGAGGGTGTTGTGAACCTGTTGTCCGTGCCCTTTCAATCACGATGAGCCGCAGTGATGCCAAAAACACAGCTTGCTTTGGTTGGAAGGACAGTGGCCTCGAGGGCAGAGCCAGATTTAGAACTTATGCTTATGATATGAGAAATACAACCACTGTGATATATGTTATAAATGCCTCGTTCGGAGCTTGGAGAGAAATGGTGAACACGAAGGGGTAATCGCGAGTTACTCCATGAAATTTTTAGTTTTCTAATCATTACGTATATACGAATACATTAATAATAGATAATAAAACGTTAGTAGGACGTACTCGCTATGCTGCGAGACAGTGAAGGGCCTCGTCACGTCCTCACGTCAGCTCTGTGAGGGTCACCCTACGAAGCACAGTATTTTCACTTAGAGATGAAAGCCCGAGGGACAGACTTCGAGCTCTCGTCACACGACGAGGAGACAGAGAAGGGAGCGTCGTCTGAGGAGTCTGCCTCCTGGACTCAGGCATTTCACTTTCCGATCGTTTTCAAAGACAAAGGATGCCAGTTGCTCCCTCTTCTTCAGATTCCTTCCCCTCAGCCTTAAAGTATCCACAACACGCCCGTCTTCACTTCCTTTCCCCTGGTCTCTGGAGGAGGAACGGCTTCGCCTCCTGGAATTTCAAACACTTTCATTTCCTGCTCCTTTGAGACCTGGCTCCTTTTCTCTTCCCTTTGTAGTCAACTGTCCCCTTTGCTTTGGTCACATTTTCCTGGTTTACCAACAAGAATTGACTGTCATTGAAAACCACCCTTTCACATGGCCTCTCCGTAAATCTACTAACCTACCTCATTTCTGGTCAACGTGACGGGAGAGTGTTCACTCTCCACTCCGTCGCTGCTCACACGTCAGCTCAGGATGCCACGGAGTCCCCGCTTTCAAGTCTCCGTGGACTAACCGATCCTCCTCTGGCTCCCTGTGCTTCCATGCTGTTCTCTGCGGCACACGTTTTGTATGTGCTTGAAAGGATCCACTCTTCACGTTCAGGACACCCCTGTCACCTACTGTCCCTCCATGTTCTCAACTACCGAGTCTGTCCTGCTGGACTCTACATATTCTCACCATTTGCTTCCCAGGGCCTAGTATACGTTCGGGCAGGTAATGTTAAAATTTCTGACAGAGACCTTGACCTAGACAGAATCGGGAGAGCCTGTGGGAGGCGCTATCACACCCTAGGTCACCCCGAGAGCCCTACAGGAAGAACTATGTTTACAACAGAGCTCTGTGGTCCTGACGACCGGTCCCTGTAACCTTCTCTCCCCCTCTATAAAGTCCTCCGTCTTCGTCGCAGTAGTTCGGGCATATGGCTCACCGTGTCTGCATGCGCGGTTACAATCCTTTCTTCTTCCCGAATAAATCTTTTTCATGATGAAATATCTGAACTATCTAGTTGATTTTTATTTATGCTGAACAATCATAAGTGAAAAATGCATCCCAAAGGTAGCGATTCCCATTCACTTTTATTGTTCGTGCTCTGATATTTTTTTTTTTACTGACTTTTGTCTCTTCTCTCTCCTGACACTAGAAAGCAGCCTCCATGAGGAGAGCAATGTCTGTCCTGTTTATATCTTCGGCCTTGGTGTCCAGCATAATGACCACCAGGCATTGGGTGCTTAATAAATATGTGTTCAACAAACACATGAATGAACATGTACAGCCTGCGAAATGTAAAAACGGACAAAAACATAAACACAGTATGTAAAGATGCGGAAGTCGTTGAGGAACAATGGAAAAGAGCAGTCAAAGGGACGGAAGAGTAACGAGGACAGTGGTGTCCTCTGCTGAAAGGCCACATGTGGTAGGCCGCACGCGTGGTATGATTCTGTAGTCA
>NW_011891124.1:0-327 GCF_000151845.1 Pteropus vampyrus
TGTTTGTGCTCCTCCTGCGTACCAGTCCCTAGAGGACAGGAAGGTGGGAAAGTGAGTCTCCCTTCAGTCTCTCAGTGAGGAGAGAGTTCTTTCACGTTGTACATTTCTGTGTTACTTCATTTTTTACAGCTAGTAACTGCGTAAGATTGATAGGGAATATAGAAAAATAAATTGAATTAAGGTAATAGAAATAGGCAAATTTCTCTTATTTAAATGTCTCTTTATAATAACAAAATGTTAAAAACCATGTTGTAAATCCTAACAGGGACTTTTCTTAAAGTCCATGTTTCCTTTTCAATAGATTGTTTCTATCCAAAATTTTAACTG
>NW_011891124.1:399-726 GCF_000151845.1 Pteropus vampyrus
TGTTTGTGCTCCTCCTGCGTACCAGTCCCTAGAGGACAGGAAGGTGGGAAAGTGAGTCTCCCTTCAGTCTCTCAGTGAGGAGAGAGTTCTTTCACTTTGTACATTTCTGTGTTACTTCATTTTTTACAGCTAGTAACCGCGTAAGATTGATAGGGAATGTAGAAAAATAAATTGAATTAAGGTAATAGAAATAGGCAAATTTCTCTTATTTAAATGTCTCTTTATAATAACCAAATGTTAAAAACCATGTTGTAAATCCTAACAGGGACTTTTCTTAAAGTCCATGTTTCCTTTTCAATAGATTGTTTCTATCCAAAATTTTAACTG
>NW_011891124.1:4276-5724 GCF_000151845.1 Pteropus vampyrus
CGTTCGCTTGACACAGAGGCTGCGAAAGGGCTCAGGCCTGAATGCTTGTCCGGGCGGCTGTCTCGTCATGTCGGCGTGCAACGTGGTGGTGGGCACGGCGCAGCAGGAGGCACGAATGAGGTGACGAAAGTGCCCCTGCCTCAGCGTGGTCCAGTCCCCTGGACGGAGGGCTGTTGGTCCGTGGCCGCGTTTAAGCTCTGCGCTCAGATCGGTGTCACGTCCGTCCGCCCGTGTCCGTCTCGGTGCTCCCGGTTCCGACCGCCGCTTCCGTTCCCGACTAGACGCGGTGCGCACGGACAGGGACAGCGACAGCGAGATCCCGTGGCTCCTCACCACTTCCTTCCGCGGAGCCAGCTGCTCCTCGTGCTCGAGCTCTTCCCAGCGCCCGCCTCCCGCGGGTGGCGCAGCCCCGGTGCTGGGGGGCCGGGTGCTGGCCACGCTCCCCCGGGAAAGGCAGCAGGACTTCGGAAGGTCTCATCCTCTCTTTCTGGTTTCCATTTCTTTGCAAGAGGGTTGGATAAAATTCCGTCATTTTCTGAGGTCTACTCACAGTAGCCCAGGCCGTAATGCCGAGACCTCCTCTGAATTCATGGCATTCGTCTGTGACGGCAGAGTAGCGTCTCTCCTTGGCCTGCGTGGTGGCTGGGCAGCTTTGCTGGGCTTGACTGGGCAGTTTTTCCTGTGGTTTCCCCTGGCTGGGTTCGCCTCTGGGGCCGCATTCAGGGGGTGAGTTGGCGGGGGCTGCACTCAGGTCAGCGGGTCTCTCTCTACATACAGTCAGTCTTTCTTCCTCAGAGAGGCTGGACTGGCTACTTCATATCATGGCGACATTATTCCAAAAGAACACGCCCTGAAGCACAAGCATTTTGTCCAGCCTCCGCTCACTTCAAATTTGATAGTGTCCCTTTGGCCAAAGCAGGTCACACAGCCAGTACAAGACGTGAGGCAGGCCTAGTTGGGGCCGTTAAGATGACCGTCTCTCACAGCCTCCATGCTGCATGACCCACCTCCATCGAGGATTTCCTGCAGTGGTTTTGTTCAGCGTCTTCTCACAGAATTCCTTGGAGTTATCAATCTCATACACTCGGGATGTAGTTCATTGGGACTATATAAGTTTTGATTTGCAGAATTAGAACTCCTGAGTAGATACTTAGACTAAGTTTAATCACATACTATTCTTGCCTAAATCTAATTTTATGTGATAGCAAAATATAATTGAGATTGTGGTAACATTCTTCTCTGAGACCTCTGCCTTTTCACAAGATAAAACTAAAACACTTGATATCGGGGTATAAAGCTACTTCCCCTGGACTTTCACGTTGGTCTTAGATGTGGACTACTGAACGTTACCGATGTATCAGTCATCTAAGAGAAAGTTTAAACTTATATTGCCACAGTGGAATATCATATATAATAACCAGTTTCGGGGGGCATTGTGTTTGTTTTTT
>NW_011891124.1:7509-9192 GCF_000151845.1 Pteropus vampyrus
CACTTGTAGGAGTAGAGGAGATCCGAGTACTTCCTGCAGATTAAGAAATAAAAACGCTTTTCCCGAGGTGCAGAGGAAGGCTGCTAGCCACTGTTGACCTAATATATAGGCCAGTGACGGAGGAAATGAGCATAGATGCACTTCACCTGACTGCTGAGTGTGTAGTGGAGTAACATCGTTTGAACACCCAAAATTGTCTTTATTATTTTAGAATTCCATGCTCTTATAAATCTTTTCTGTGGTTGTTGTAATGTATGATAAATTTCCTGAAAGCAATGTTTAGAGGGCCAGCTATTAAAATCTTTACTAGGAAAAAAAGGTCTTTTGTAGTTACAGTTTATATGTATATGCATAAAAACATTCGTTTCTTTTTCTCCTATGTCCTATCTCCTCCCCCAGTGAAATTATTTGAAGTCATTGAAACTGACAAAACACTCTACCTAATCATGGAGTATGCAAGTGGAGGTAAGAAATTCATCTTTGTTGCTCTCCCCTCTCCTTCCCTTTTGGAAGAGGACACAGCCACGCTGCCCAGATGGGTAATGCTTAAGGCGTCGTTAACATCCAGACTCGTAACACACTCGGATGGAAATCAGAAAAGCCACCTGGTACCAGCTCTGGAGTTGCTGTTAAGTGTTTCACTGTTAGCATTTTTTATTGATAATATCCAAGTATTTGGATTTTTTTATTGCCGTACAATACCCATAACATAAAATTTACCATTTTAACCATTTCAGGTGCATAGTTCTGTAGCATTAAAAATACATTCACATTGTTGTGTAACCATTACTGCCATCCATCTCCAGAACGTTTTCATTTTCCCGAACTGAAACTCTGTCCCCATTAAACAATAACTTTTTTCCCCCTCTTTCCAGCCCCTGACACTCACCATTCACCATTCTGCTTTTTCTCTCTGAATTTGACTACTCTAGTACCTTTAATGAGTGGAATCATTCAGTATTTGCCATTTTGAGACTGCCTGTTTCACTTAGCATAATGTCCTCAAGGGTCATCCATATTGTAGCATGTGACAGGATATCTTTCCTTTTTAAGGTTAAATAATATTCCATTGTGTATGCGTGTGTATATATACATATATATTACATATGTATACACCACATTTTGTTTCTTCCAAATACTTGGATTTTTAAATGTATCAGTGCATTAGCCTGTTTGAAGTAAATGTGTACTATGTGTTGGATTGTTTTTCCTTACCAGATTTACTGTCGCTGGTGGCCATCTTCCCCAAGGCCAGAAATGGTGGTCACGGTGCACGTGGTTAGATTTTCCCTAAAGATTAAGGACTGGTGGTTATTTGCCTGCCAGCTTTTTTAAATGTAGGCATTTTTCTGAAATGGATGTATGTAGCAGTTGTCTTTAACAAAGATTTTTATTTTAGGCGTAGGCTTGGGGTAGGCTTGTAGTGTTTGGAACACGCGTGAGTTTCACCGTCTGCAGAGGTCAGAAGCTTTCCCGCTCATCTTTTCCTCTTCTCTGCCTCTAGCACAGTGCCTGGAACATAGCAGATTCTCAACAAATAGGAATTGAGCTGAATGTATGAAATTAGAAACTACTCGAGACATTCCGTTTAACTCTACAGTATAGCTAAAATTGTTTTTGTTATAGTAGCATTTTCTTTATCATTAGCACTTTAATCCAGGTTGCAGAAGCTGAAGACAAAAA
>NW_011891125.1:0-376 GCF_000151845.1 Pteropus vampyrus
GCTCCCTTGAGGTTTGCTGAAGCAATGTGGCAAATACTAGATTCATGCCCCTCTGACCCCAAAGAGAAAGCAAATTATCTCAAGTTTTCCAGCCCAAATCATCGAATTGGACAATAAAAGGAATCTAGACTTTTGCACACAAGTGGAACCATCACACGAACGGATATTCGCCCTCGGGCTGAGCTTCTCCCTGACAACTAGGAGAATCAGAGAATCTGCGTGTTGGGAGACCTGCATTTTCCTCCCAGCTCTGCCATGAGTTGGCACCGTGACCTTCCTCAAGCATGGTACCGATCTCTCTGTGTCCCCTCCGGTCCAGGAAGGGGCTGCTGTCTGCCTCGACAGGAGAAACTGGGCACACGTGCGAGCCCTCTGA
>NW_011891125.1:426-1347 GCF_000151845.1 Pteropus vampyrus
GCTCCCTTGAGGTTTGCTGAAGCAATGTGGCAAATACTAGATTCATGCCCCTCTGACCCCAAAGAGAAAGCAAATTATCTCAAGTTTTCCAGCCCGAATCATCGCATTGGACAATAAAAGGAATCTAGACTTTTGCACACAAGTGGAACCATCACACGAAAGGATATTCGCCCTCTGGCTGAGCTTCTCCCTGACAACTAGGAGAATCTGCGTGTTGGGAGATCTGCGTTTTCCTCCCAGCTCTGCCGTGAGTTGGCACCGTGGCCTTCCTCGAGCATGGTACCGATCTCTCTGTGTCCCCTCCGGTCCAGGAAGGGGCTGCTGTCTGCCTCGACAGGAGAAACTGGGCACACGTGCGAGCCCTCTGAGCAGACAGGGTACCACCCCGCAGCAAGGCCCGTAGGATGTGGGTCCTGTTGCTCCTGGGTCTTTTGCCAGGATGTGCCTAATGCGATCATTCAGTTTCTACCCTTAGAGGAACAGAAACCGCGGGGCTGGAAAATAAAGACTCTAGTGGGAAAGGACGAGAGAGTTCCTTTTGCTTTGCTCTTTGTTTTTAATTCCTTAGGCCCCGCCGCCACCCCAGTGCCGGGTGCTGCGCTCGAGGATTCCGCACGCTAGGATGCGTGGACACCCCTGGATCGTCAGGCCACGTGTCGCCAGAGACTCGTTCAGGACAAGTCTTTCCAGGCTCATCAGTGAAGAAATGAGAGAAAGGGCGGAACCATAAACCAGGCAGAGAAGGCGGGGAAGTGGGACTTGCGTAGAAGACACGTTGACGCCCGGCCCAGATTTCCCCTCGATGAAGCATGAGTCGCCCCAGCTCCCAGGAAAGTGACCGGTCCCTCTCAGATGGCCTCAGTTGCAGAGAGATGTCTGACCAGGGGGCTCACAACCAATGACAGATCAAGGAGGGAGTAG
>NW_011891125.1:2597-4040 GCF_000151845.1 Pteropus vampyrus
TAATTTTAATTGACAGCTAGCATTCATTGATTTACTATGTGTCTGGTACACGTACAAGTGTTTAAATGAAGTAGGCACCCAATGAAACAGGTACAATCGTGATCCTCATTTTAACTATGACGAAACCAAAACACAGAGAAAATAAATAACTGGGATTCCAACCAGGCTCTCTGGCTGCAGAGCTGCACACTTAACTCCACAAAGCTATACTGTGGGTCGACCAGATGGACAGCTATTTCCGTATTCTAAGTTGGGAGGCCGCAGTGGAGCCGGGGAGAAATGGATGTGTTTTGAAGATAAGTAGGAGATTAAAAGACAAGGTAGAATTCAGTTATATGTCGGTCGCAGGGTCATGTGGGAGATGGTCTCAGGGACAGAAGTCGGAGTGCCACTCACTGACATATGGAATTGGAGGAAAGCCAGGGTTATAGCATTTGGAGCAGACGCAGGAGGCAGGGGACAGCACGAGTCCGCTTGGACCTGCGGAGCACTGAGGTGCCTAGTGACGTACTTGGTGGTATTGAATTCTTGTAAAGATACGTGAATCTAACCTCCCACAAGACCACGGCTCTTACTGCTTCGTTACATTCATTCCGCCTGTCACAGTCACTTATTTAACATAACACAGCTGGCGTGCACACAGGACGAGGGGTCGCTACTTCCCTTAGATTCTCTCTCTGGGGGCGAGTGAGTCCCCTACCTGTCCTCTGCTAGATGTCGGCAGCAAACCATCCCACCAAGCATAAAATCATGCCGTGGGAGGACAGGAGAGCATGATGGATGGTTAAGAGCATAGATTTGGAGTCAGATTTGTATTAGTCTGCTCAGGCTGCTGTAACAAACTATCAATGATTTGGGTGGCGTAAACAACAGAAATTTATATCTACGGGTTGTCAGAGCCTGGAAGTTCGGGTCGAGCTGCCTTTTGGTTGGTTTCTGATGAGGACTCTCTTTTTGGTTGTAGGTGGCCATCTTCTCGCCGTATCCTCGCACGGACTCCTGTCCATGTACCATGGACAAAGATCTCTGCTGTCTCTTCCTCTTCTTATAAGAACAGCATCTCATTAAACCTTAATTACATCCTTAAAGGCTGTATGTCCACATAAAGTCACACTGGGGGTTAGATCGTCAACATATGAATTTTTTTTTTTTTGGGTGGGGGGACACATTTCAGTGCATGACAGATTCCAAGCCCTACCTTTTATGAGCTGTGAGATTACTTCCTTGCACAATTTATTACCTGTTATAAATCTGTTTTTTTTTTTAATCTGTAAAATATGGTCACCGAGAGAATATGACAAGATAATAATATACGTAAGATATAAACGCAGAGCCTGACAAGCAACAGCCAAGCAGAGGTAGCACTGATTATCGCTAGTGGCCATCACGGTGGATGATCACACTTAGTTATCATTCATTTCATCGGAACATCTTCCCGTCACC
>NW_011891125.1:5200-5735 GCF_000151845.1 Pteropus vampyrus
AAAGAAAGAAAGAAAGAAAGAAAGAAAGAAAGAAAGAAAGAAAGAAAGAAAGAAAAAGAAAGAAAGAAAGAAAGAAAGAAAGAAAGAGAAAGAAGGGGAGAGAGGGGGGAGGGGAGGGGAGAAGAGAAAAAGAAACAGCTAAGTTGCCCTGGATCGTCAGTATATGCATTTAAGTGGAAGAAAAAATTCACAGGGACAGTTATTTAAAAACAATCATTTTTTTAAAGAAAAAAAAAGAATAAAAACTAAACTTACATTTTTTTGTGTGTACCAAGAGAAAGAGAGAAAAGTGAGGAAAATGCAAAAAAACAAAAAAAACAAAAAAAACAAACATGCACCTGACCCCTAGCTCCCCTTTTTCCAGATGGGAGGAATCTCACATCTGGAAGCTCACACATTGGGGCTTCATAAGCCCCCCTGTACCCCTGCTTCCTGGAATCCACTAAAAGAAAATGGCAAACCAGCCAAGACATTCGCCTGAGGTTTGTTAAGAAAACAGTCTCAGTTTGAGTTGTTTTCTGAGAGGAGGGTCGGA
>NW_011891126.1:0-332 GCF_000151845.1 Pteropus vampyrus
TTTCCTGTAATACTTCCTCTACTTCTGACTGATTTTAAGGTCACTTAACTTTGGGAACTAAATTTGATTTCTTAAACCTTTTCTCTCTGCTACTATTCTATTCATCTAAACGTATTCTTTTGTCATCTCAATTTATCCTCCCAGAGACCATTTTTCCGTGACTTCCTTGCGAATACAAAGGTCTCTGCTTTCTGGAGTGATCGGATCACCTGCTGCTGCTCGTCAAGTGCCCCTCCACCCACACCTGGGTCCGGGCTGAGGCGGTGACGCAGGGTGGCACCCCGGGATGCCGAGCCCCGGGTGGGGGTGGGAACTGCAGTCTAGGCTCCAGA
>NW_011891126.1:1942-3540 GCF_000151845.1 Pteropus vampyrus
CAACTCTGCCTCGGTGGACGCAGGGTGGGAATGAACATGGCTTATGCAGCACGCTGCCCAGTCCAGCGCAGACTCCACGGGGTCACGGACGTCCACCACTGAGCACGCAAATTCATACGTTAGCAGGTTTTGAAAGCCACGTGTCTGTTACCGATTACGCACGGGCACGTGTCTATTTCGACACACAAATCGGACAAGGAGTCCAAGCACCATTGAAATGCTTGAAGTTTAATAAGATACAAACGGGAATAAACAGTTAAGAAGTAACTGTTCGCAAAACCGTGATGCAGTGCAGTTGCTGTGCAGGTTTGACGCAAACAGGGTTTCAAACTAATTTGGAGCATAGTGGCGAGGCCACCAAAACAGCCGTGGACAGCGCCTTTCGTCCCGCTGGCCAGTGAGGAGGACTGGGAGGGCAGCGAGGCTGGCGGGGGTGGACGCCACGTCGAGCACTACACGCTCACTCGGCGGCAGGGAGCCCGCTGTGAGCTCGACTGCACACATCCTCGTTCTCTTCCGAACACCTGTTCCGTTACAATGTTCTGTTCACGCTTGCTGCCCTTCAGTCTTCCAGCACGTTCCACACTGATGCACTAGGCTCTGACAGGAGACCCTAGACTGCCTGCAGACGCCGTCTGAGATAATGCACCCCACAGTTCTCCCACCGAGAACCACCGGGGGAGACTGAACGTGGGCCCACACACACACCGCTGGAAGATAAATGACTCCCAGCACCAACCAGAAGTAAACAGGCGACCCGCCTTCAAAAACAAGTCACTTAAGAAAAGACTTTTGCTTAGGGGAAATAAGCTGATTTTCAAAAGACCCTCGGTGCCTAAAATTTGGTCTCGGTCAGTTTTAGGCTGTACCTCTGTAAACGTCACTTCTCAGCTTTCGCCTCTGCTGATTACACTGAGCCTTGGGACAGCACTTGAACAGGGTCCGCTGACATTTAGAATAAATTTAAGGAGGCCCGGCTTTACAGCACAGGCATTTTACGACGGGCTGCCTGTCGACCTGCACGAGGTTTCGAGATCAGACATGGCAAATGGCGCTGCACGAACGTCCACGCACATGCGGGGACGTGATTCCGTCGCTCGGGCAAATAGCAGGTCGGAGCTGGCGGCCGCGTGCCGTGCGCCGTCGACGTTAGAGACCACTGAGCGTCTTCCACGGGGGCTGTGCCATTCTGCGTCCCCGCCGGCAGTGGGTGACGGTTCCAGCGACCACGTTCTGGCCAGCACGCCGAGCGCCTCTCGTGTCCACCAGCTACTCATGCTCTTCACAAAGAGTAGATTCCGCTCATTCGGCCAATCAGGTAAAGTTCGGGCTGTCTTCTTACGGTTGTGTTCTTAAAGTTCTTGACACGTTCTGGACACAGGTCTTTCTCAGACACACGTAGTGTGAGCCTTTTCAACTAGTCGTGGCTTGTTTATTTCAACAGTGTCCATCAAACAGCACAAGTTTTTAATTTTGATGAACCTCAATATGATAATTCTAATAGTTTGTGCTGTTATGTCTAAGAAACATTATGTTTTCGTGTGTAACTTTTACAGCTTTATTTTTATACGTAGAAAATCAGAAATTAATTTTTCTGT